>NW_027664750.1:0-18953 GCF_963921795.1 Nannobrachium achirus | reverse complement strand
ACTAAAGTTTTCAATAACGGAGTAATTTAATATGAATGTTATACTGTCATTAAAGTTGTAGTGTTTTTGCCAATTATTTGGGGGCCCATCTTGCAATATCCTCACGGGCTGCAGCTTGAGAACCAGTGCTCTCTATAAATAAATGAATCTTTGGCTGAAAGCTATATTAGGTGCGGTGCCTTCTTCTTGGCGCCCTGCACCCTAATTGCTGCCTTGCTCGGAGGCGGCAGCCCCCCCCCACCCCCCCACGGCGGGCATCTTGCACTCGAGCCGTGCTAATTAATTACGTCAGCTGGGAGGGGAGCCCCGATTGTTATTGTCACGACTCTCGTTAGTAATTAAGCAGCTATTGACTCCCCCACACACCACAACCACCACACACGCACACACACACACACACACACACACACACACACACACACACACACACACACACACACACACATACACATACACATACACATACACATACACATACACACACACACACACACACCTTGGGTCTGTCTGATTAGGCCCGAGGTCTGGTCTGGACATTATGGATTTAGTGCATTGGGTTCTCAAAGTGGATTCCAGGGACTCTGTGGGTTCCTTTAATGGGGGTCTAGATAGATTGACCCATTCAGGTCTGTAACTCTGACAGTGTACACATTTTTTTGAGGGTTCCTACCCTAGGAGACACGTACGCCGTACGGGGAGAACATGCAAACTCCACACAGAAAGGCCCTTTTGCCAACCCCACCTAGGGTACGGGCACGGATGACACGGAGGAGAGAACACAGTGTCCCCAGCGGGAATCAAACCCACGACTGCGCTACCATGCCCCCCTTTGTCCCCTTCATGCTGACACCACAGAGAGCTGCAGCAGCAGCATGGCAGCTCCCTCCTCTCTCCCAGAGGTGGCGAGCCGCTGAGACCATTATATATACGCCATGCAGGCAGGAGGAATGTCATCATCAAGAACCCGCCGAGCAGCGAACACTCAACTCGGCCCTAAGAGGTGGAGGTTGCACCGGGGGATTTCCCTTCGCGTTGGTTGGTGACAGAGAGAAGGAAGAATGATAGCCTCTAACCTAGAAGAATGATGTGTATGTGTGTGTGTGTGTGCGTATGTGTGTGTGTGTGTGTGTGGGGGGGCGATTACAGAACCCCCTCATCCCTCCTTCACAACCCGGGGGGGGGGGGGGAGAGTTGGGAAGGTAGGGGACTCTGTAATCGTCTGGGAGTGACAAGGACCCAAAAGCAATTCCTGACTGAGCACTAATCCCCACTTTTTTCCTTTTTTTTTGCGTGGGGACGCGGTAGGGAGAGAGAGAGAGAGAGATAAGCCCGGAGGTTAATGCTGCTGTGGCTCTCTCCCTCTTTCTTGTCCTGGGCGGTGACAGTAGGGGGACGGAGGGGGCGTGTGCCTGGCGACGCACGGCGGCTTTGTTTGAAATCTTAATGTGGAGCGGTGGCAGGGACGTGCTGGCCATTGGGAAAAAGCGGGACAACTCCCGAACGGCCGGTTCATTCCCGGCCGGTCCAGGCCGGCCATCAGGAAAAAAATAAAAAATAAAAATGTCGGCCTTCTTTCCATTTTGGGGGCTGGGTGGCCAACAAAGTAAATCTTCGCTGTCGGGCAGAAACCTTGTATCTCCAAGTTTCAAATGTGTACATTTTTTTTGCAAAGCAAAGCCCTGCTTCATCATACAAGGCCGTCGCACAAAAGTAGTGAAAACAGCAGATCTACAAGCACACAACGCCTCGCGGTGCGAGGCGTTGTGTGCTTGTAGATCGGCTGTTTTCACTAGTTTAAATCATTTTTAAAATGGTATTTTGGACATACAAGGTTTCCACCCGACAATGACGAAATATAACTCATGTAATTGGCCCACTGGCTTGTCACTTGTCATGATCTGAAATGGCAAATCTTTGAGTAGCAGCAGCGCTTTAGAGAGAGATCTCTCTCTAAAGCGCGCAATGAGGGCCTCTACAACTCTTTTTCCCGGGCTGAATCAGGGGCCCAGCACGTCCCTGAGCGGTGGTCCGGGATCCCGGGGGGCTCGCGTCACGCTGCGAGTGCCACCGATAGAGACGTCACCAGCTTTGCCTGCCTCCAGGAGTGTCGCACCCAACTCTGGGCCCTGCATGTTGGGTACAAGGATTCACTGCAGGGGGGCCCCCATGAATATTCTTCATAGGGGGAGTGGGTTTAACCCATTTAGACAGGGAACGCATTATTACACGTTATTTGTGCTTTAACTATTGGAAAATAGAAGGCACCGAGTGCCGCGCTGCGAGCTTGTAGATCTGCTATTTTTGAAAAAAAATCGTGAAAAGGTTTTTTGAAAAACCTGTTTCTATGTCAGTGGTGCTCAAACTTTTTCACCTAACCCTAACCCTAACCCTTGAGTTCCAGGGACCCTCCAGAAGCAAAATTTGAGTTACAAACGTTCACTTAAAAATACATTATATTCAAAGATTTGCACACATTTTCATGACTTTTCAAAAATAGCAGATCTACTGCTATTTTTCAATATAGCTAACTTTTGGGCCCTAGTAGTAACTCAGTCCCACTTTTCCCCGCCTTAGTTGTGACGCCCCTGCTGCCTCCCTCCCTCGTCGGAGTGGCACCGCGAAAACCTCTCGCTGGGGAACCACCCCGGTGAATCCATAATATCAGTGCCGTCCCCGTCACTCAGCGTGGGGACGCGTGGGCCCTCCGGCGCTCCACGCTTGGCTTCAGCGGCGAGTGACGCCCTCCTCCTTGCTCCGGGGGAAAAGGTGAAGGGGGTCTGGTTGATAGCGTCTCTGGTGTGAATACATGCATTTTGATATGATCTCGCTATCTTTGAAAATAATACACTTGTTTTTCCCCTGCAGATTGTCACTGTACGCTACAGGTACATGTCGTGTACTTCATTTACATGTGAGTCACATTAACTTCTGTCACTTTGTCTCTGATACGTGCATGTTGATAGCCATCATGTGGCATTATTGGTTTCATGATAATATTACTGGCCCACCGTGTGTGTGTGTGTGTGTGTGTGTGTGTGTGTGTGTGTGTGTGTGTGTGTGTGTGTGTGTGTGTGTGTGTGTGTGTGTGTGTGTGTGTGTGTGTGTGTGTGTGTGTGTGTGTGTGTATGTATGCAGGGACGTGCAGAGAATGTTAGAGAGGCATGGTCTGACATTTCTAAAAGGGCCTTTTGGTGAAAATATTTAAAATAGCAGACCTCCAAGCTCACAACGCGTCGCGCTGCGACGCGTTGTGAGCTTGGAGGTCGGCTATTTTCAGTACTTGATACCACACTAAACTAAGCCTAAAAAAGGCAATACTGGAGATGTGCCGTACGGCATGGATTTCTACACAGTGAGGGCAATTCTTTCAACATAAGATGATGCATGCCTTCAGGTATCGCATGGAAAGAGAGGGCATTTGCATTTCTTTCACCATAGTAAAAACTGCATTCATGGTCTGGAGAGGGCACTTTTTTACAGACAGATAACAGGGCGGGGGCTCAGTCAAGCCCCCTTTCATGTCTATGTGTGCACATGCCTGTATGTATGTCAGTAAAACAGTTTAATAAGAGAACTCACTCGCTCTGTGTGTAGGGACTGAAAAGAAATTACAACTCTGCGAAAAGAATAACGAGTGCAAAGCTTTTTGTTATTATTAAACGTGTCAACTGTGAGTTGCGTAATAAATGTGCCGTGTTTGGGTACTGCGTGTTCCTGTCATAAAATCATAATTTGATGAGGGGAACACAGTGTGCCGACATCTCCGTATCGACGGAATCCTTTTTAAGTTTTGCAGCGCCAGGCTCCTTGCGGGTTCATCCGCCCGCCGCTCAAACAAACAAACAAAACAACAACACAGTTTTGGAAGGAGTTGCAAGGAGTTGCGACTAGTTGCATTGGTGTGATTTGGGCTTGAGATACAGTTACATCACGAGGCAACCCGGAGAGAATATAATGTTTCCATTAGGACAGATCAGATCGAGAATAACTTTTATGCAATTTTATTACGTGACAATTTGTGCAAGTCTTTGAATATTATGACCCGATTCTATAAGTGTCTTCTAAATCTTTCTAAGGTTTAAAAAAGAAAAGAAAAAAAGAAAAACTTTCTATGTCAGTGGTTATCAAACTTTTTCATAAGAAGGACCCCCAAAATGATATATATTTGGCCACGGACCCCCTTTGTGTAAGTCTTTGAATATTTTGACCCGATTCTAGTGTCTTAAATCCTTCTAAGGTTTTTTTTAAAGAAGGTTTATATGTCAGTGGTTCTCAACCTTTATCACCCCCAGAAGCAACATTTTAGTTACAAATGTTCACTTACATATATTCAAAGATTTGCACACATTTTCACAACTTTAAAAAAACTGCTGATCTACAAGCACAAAGCTCTGCCCTCGGTGCCACGCTGTGAGCTCGTATATCTGATATTTTTCAATAGCTTTGAGAAACCCCGCTACAGGCTGTCGTCGCGCGCCGGCAGAAATTGCCATTCCACAAGCCCACGGCGTATACATACGCCGACGCATGCAGCACAGGTTGTGGCTGTGGTGGTGGTGGGGGGGGTTGAGGTACCACTCTCATCATTGCGCCTTGTCCCCTCGCTGATGAATGTGCGGCGCCTTCAGTGACCCCCTGCCTTGTTTGTGTCGGCGCTGATGTAAGGGCCGACCCCTGGCGCTGGGAGGCGCGGGGGGAAGAGGAAGAGGAGGAGGTTGGGGTTGCGGGGGGACATGGAGACAGATGAAGGGCTCAGGGATGCGGCAGCGCATCGGGAGCGCATCATCATTTCGACATAGCGTCTTTTCGACATCCCATCTTTTCGACGCCGCCGAATGTCGATGGTGAAATGCTAACCTGCCGACGCAGGTGAATGCTAACCATGGTGAATGTTAATCACTATGCCTAAACCTAACCCAAACCCTAACCCTACATAACCTCAGTAAAACTTAGCTCTGGTCCATATAGCGTTAGTGGAGTTCTCCCTAACTAACGCTATGTTCGTCTATCTCCCAAATCCTTGGAAAATCCGGAAACACCCGTCGTCTGGTCCAAAAATAACAAAAACTGTTTCGCCCTTCACCAAACTAAAGGTATCAGTGGACAGTTGAAAGCTTACTCTACTTGGTGGACGCAGTCCGAGCCCCCCACCACACCCACTAAAATACATTTTTAGGGCAAAATGAAAAATATTCCACCGGATGGAGACACTCTTCCTGGTTGAAGACTGTTTTTACGTAACAGCTCTTCCAACGTCTCAGAGTTGAATTGTGAAAATCGAGAAGAAATGGAGTCTCCATCCGGTGGAATATTTTTCATTTTGCCCTAGAAATGTATTTTAGGCGTGTGGTGGGGGGCTCAGACCGTGTCCACTAAGTAGAGTAATCTTTCAACTGTCCGCTGGTACCTTTAGTTTGGTGAGGGGCAAAACAGTTTTTGTTATTTTCGGACCAGACGACGGGTCTTTCCGGATTTGCCAAGGATTTGGGAGGTAGACAAACATAGCGTCTGGGAGAACTCCACTAACGCTATGGACCAGAGCTAAGTAAAACTATGCCTAAACATAACCCTAAAACCTAACCCTAACTCTTAGTCGAAATGTTGGGACATCAAAATACTGTGATTTCACCGTGGCACACACCACTCCTCTCCTCTCCTTTGGGTCTCCTTCAGCCCCCCCCCCCCCCCACACACACACACACACACACTCCCCGGACCGTTCCGTCGCGGCCCCGGCCAGGGCCTTTCATTCTAATCTGATGATAATGATATTTGCTGCAGGAACGACCTCTGCTTGCACACTGTAATTACCCCCCCACACCTTCTCTTTTTTTCCCTTTGATCTCAGCCTATTGGAAATCGATGGAGCCATAAGAGCAGGGCCATCAGAGCTTATTATTATCACGGCTCGCCTTTTGGTCACAGCGCGCCACATCAGATTTAATATGTTGTCGGCTTTTTAGCCGTGTTCCTCCGCACCACCACCCCTGCACCCCCGTCGTCTATTGTGTTTTAACGAGCGTCCGGTAATCTTTACCGGACGGGCCCCGCTCGGCCAAGATTGCTACATCTTGACTCAACAAAGACAAACTTGCTACAGATGGAGCTTTGTGTGTTCACCTCGGTTTCCCTCTTTCCAGCATGCTCTGTGATCACATTTTAAGCCATCTGATCGGTTTGATTGAGGTGTGCTTGCAGGGGTGTCGGGTACACTGCGGGCCCCCCATGAATGTTCTTCACAGGGGGAGGGGGTATAACTCATTTAGATTGGGAAGGCATTATTACGCATTAAGTTGTTCTTTAACTATTGAAAAATAGCAGATATACAAGCTCGCAGTGTGGCACTCTTTGTGTCGCGCTGCGAGCTTGTAGATCTGCTATTTTTTTATCATGAAAATGTGTGCAAGTCTTTGAATATTTCAATTCCTTCTAAGGTTTTTTGAAAAACCTACGTTTCCCAAAAGCAAAATTTGAGTTACAAATGTTCATTTAAAAAAATACATATATTCAAAGATTTGGCTCCATACAGATTTTAATGCAGCAGGCAGGAAGGCAGGCAGGCAGCTATACCTACCTACTGCGGATATTGTCAAGAGCGTCGATTGGTCCCCGGCTTAATGACACCTTTTGGCTTGGCGGCACTCAGCAGTTGGGGCGCTCATCCACCTTGTCTAGGAGTGGAGGAGGCCTATTTAAATAGGCGAGGACGCGTCTATAGCGCGAGGAGACTCTCTCAAATTAGAGACTCTCCTCTGTGGTTGAGAACACTCCTGTGTGTGTGTGTGTGTGTGTGTGTGTGTGTGTGTGTGTGTGTGTGTGTGTTTGTGTGTGTGTATGTGTGTGTGTGTGTGTGTGTGTGTGTGTGTGTGTGTGCGTGAGAGTGTGTGCGTGTGTGCGTGTGTGTGTGCGTGCGTGCAAGCCTGACCCTGCCTCCGCTCGCGCCTGATTGAGACACTTCAGCGGAAGGCCTCGCCCTCGCAATCTTCCCCTCCGCCGTCGGCGCCGCCCGCCGCAGACGGTGCTTTGTGGTGCCGTCAAGGGCGCGCGTCTGGCCCCGCTGATCTGGAGATTATCGCCATTATTTCTTGCTTTATGAGACCCCGAAGTTGTTATTTCAAGAGTCGACCGATGTCTTTGCGGTGACCTTCCGGTGCAGGCTGCTCTCGATCACGCCGCTCCCCCCCACCCCTCTCACTATCTGTTATTTGCCAATGCTGTCAACGAGATAAGGGTGTCACACGGCTGAGATTCCATCGATGGCGGTGGGGTGGGGGGGAGGTTGGGTGGGACCGTTCGTATTATTGGGACAATGGCGATGCCCGGGACAATAAAACGATGCTTATAGATCTAGTTCTCCTTACATGGAGTCCTTCTACTTTAAAGCTAGGTGTATTCAACATTTTCAGGCCAGGGACCCCTTAGTTGAGAGAGAGAGATGAAGCAGGGACCCCCACAACCTGTTTCCATATAGTTTCATCTTTTGACAGCACAATCATCAGGTCTATTTTGAAATCATGTCAATTTCTTTTCAGATATTTAACCACTTGAACTGTCAATACTTAAAGTTGTACTATGTAACTTTTTTTATAAAACAAATCTTAAAATTCTCCTAACTATTAAATCACAAAAGTTTTAGAAGATCCGCGCCGTGAATTTCAGCCTGTAAAGCCTTCTCTGTATGTAAACTGAGATCCTTGCCGTGGACCGGATCTCGCGCGAAAATTGCGTCATCACACTACCGGCCAATCACAGCGAGGGTTATACAACTGCCGGCCAATCACAGCGCATCTTGAAGTGGGGTCGCTATGGCAGCCATATTTGTTGTCGCCCGTTTGTACCATCCCTTCTCTAGGTAATTTCGCCTACCAGGCAGGGTGAAGGAGTCCGTATCTCTGGAATTACTGAACGCACAGGAACAAGGGACCCCTTAAAAGATAGATCTCAGCGAGGTGGAGGCAGACGCGGGGGTCTGAAGGTACGAAAAACGTCCGAAAGACGCGGACGCGACCGCGGTTTGCTATAGGGCTAATGACCACTAGTTGGGCATCTTACACAGTATGGCTTTAAAAAAAAAATAAAAAAAAATTGACCTTTCACTCTGTACTTAGCTGCTCTTGTTCCCCTCTACACCCGGGCTCTTTGCCGAAAATAGCCGAACTGCTATTTTTGCTAATTGCTAAGTGGTTAATATAAAAAAGGAGAAAACAAGTTTCTATAACACAAAGATGGACCCCCTGTAGTAACTCTGAGGACCCCCTAGGGGTCCCGGACCCCCTGTTGAAGACCCCTGCCATAACGTACATGAACCCTAAACAGACTAAACAGACCGGTGAGGAAAGCAGGCTCTGTCGTTGGGTCCTCTCTGCAGGGGGTGGAGGAAGTAACCAGGGTGCGAACGGCGAGGAAGCTGGATTCCATCTTGGAGAACTCCTCCCACCCCCTCCATCTGGAGATCATCAGTTACTGGAGTAATAGAGGAAACGACCGCTACCCAGGACGGAGATGCGAGAGATTAGGAAAGTCTTTTGTACCGGCTGCCCTTAAGCTGTACAACGAGACACATAACGGACGATTGAAAAGGACTTCCTTCCTAACTTAGACTGACGGAACTGAATTCGGTTCTGAGAAACCGTATATGTGAAACGGAGCGCATGGAAACAAGTCCAGAACCTGTAAAATACGTCGCAAGGCACGCCTATGGTCCACTTATTTCTTTCATCGAAAAGAGACACGCGTTTTGAGTCAGGGCAAAAGTTATGGCTTTTACGATGATGACACCCAGGCCAATATATATAGACTTTGTTCTCCTATACGGCTTTCTTCTCTCTACTTCTTTTTTTCTTTTTTTTTCAGCGTCCATTTCCTTTTTATTAACCCTCATAAAGTGTCAGGCACAGTCAACATCTGGGCCCCGTCACAATTCTTTTTTTTTATGAGGTATAAGGGAACCTAATAACGCAGCAATCAGCATTTATTGCTGTCAGGGAGGTTCGAGGTGGGTGGGGGGAGGTGGGGGGGGGGGGGGTTTCTAAGAAACCCGGGACGGCAAAAAAAAAACAGCGGCGCAAGCCGACCTCCCGACCTCTGGAGGTGGCGGTCGACGGCACTGAAGGTCACCGGCGTCTCGGTGGCGGTCACCGGAAGGGGGGGGGGGGCGGGGGGGAGGGGGGGAGGGGCAAGTAAACACGGGCGGTCAAAACATATGAAAAGGATTAAAAAGTGAAAGACGTGCAGGTCAAAAGGGAGGAAGCAGGGGTGTCGCACCAAATTCTGGGCCCTGGGTACAAGGATTCACTGTGGGCCCCCCAATGATTGTTCTTCATAGGGGGAGGAGGGGGTTTAACCCATTTAGACTGGGAAGGCATTATTACGCATTATTTAATGCTTTAACTATTGAAAAATAGCAGATATACAAGCTCACAATGCTGTTTTTCTTTTTTTTTTCTTTTTTTTTTAATCGTGAGAATTTGAATATTTCAAATCCTTGTTATATCCTTCTATGTCAGCTTTTCATGTGAAGGACCCCCAAGACGATATGTATTTGGCCACACGGACCCCCATATCAAAACATTTAGTTCCAGGGACCCCCCCAGAATCAAAATCTGAGTTACAAATGTTCGCTTAAAAAATACATATTTTATTCAAATATTTGCACAAATATTCACTACTTTTCAAAAAATAGCAGATCTACAAGCTCGCAGCGCGGCACTCGGTGCCGCGTTGTGAGCTTGTATATCTGCTATTTTTCAATAGCTAAAGTATAAAATAATTAAGGCCCCTCCCTCCACCTTGGGCCCTAGTAACTCAGTCCCACTTCCCCTCCACCCTTGTGACGCCCCGGAGAGGAAGGACGGAGGGATTGGACCGGGGTGGAGGGGGTGGAGGGGTTGTTGCGGCGGTGCCCTGGCAAAACGAACGCGCACGCAGGGGTTGTTGGTTGTGAAAATGTATTTTTAGCCCGCGGGACAGAAAAGGTGACAGAGAGGGAGAGAGGTGGAAGTGATCGATCTGTTTGTGCAAAGGGCAGAGGACTGTCGAGACACAGAGCGCGTGGAAGTCATGAGTGAAGCGCTCTCCCTCAAGGGGGGGGGGGGGGGGGAGGGGGGCACGCAATGCTGTGTGTGTGTGTGTGTGTGTGGGGGGGGGGGGGGGTGCTAATTAAGTGGATGCTTGTAGTGTCAGTGAGGATTTAGTATGGACACGGCCTGGGCCTGCTGTGAGTCCTATATGACTGTAAGGGAGAACACTGCTACTGCTGTTGATGCTTGTTGACAATAGGCCTAGTCTAAAAAGCAGTTAGATTTCACTGCGGTTAGGGTTAGGGTTAAGGTTAGATTTAGGTGATGGTCACGCGACTGCGGTTTTCCCGGTGAACCTAAGCGCAACGGTGGGGGCCGATGGGCAAGGAGGGTCGCGAGCTTATGAGAAACAACTAAATAAGACCTTAAAACCTGGCGAAAACAGTTGCATGCATTAGCGCAAGATGACGATAAAGGAAATCATGAAATGGAAAACATTAAATTAACTTCTGAAAATGCTTCTAATCTAAGCCTACACTAACCTACTATAAAACTAGTAGAACCGCGATCTTGCCACACGTGACTATAATTGTGGTTGTAAACAATAACACAGACAATATAAATCCTTAATAGTCTAGTATAGTGGGAAGAAGGGGTTATCAATCATCATGGCCCCAAATAACTTTTAAATATCTTATAATTGGCGACGAGTCTCTTACGAAATTGGCAAGAGTTCCTCTCAATACATAAAGCTATAGCCTATATAACCTCTCCATCATCGGCAATAGTCAGTGGTGTGCCCCCACCGTTGCGCTCAGGTTCACCGGGAAAACCGCGGTCGCGATGGTCACACCACTCTGCACCTCCGCGCGGTCCAAACGGACAAAAAGGAGCACTCCCTAGCTCCGGTTCAGCCAACCAAAAGCTTCCGTGGGCAGAGTATATATGTGCATTTCCAAATAATATTATATGAATAGGGATTGGGGAAACAAACAGGGGGAACCAAAACAAAGCGACACAGCTTATTCTGCTTGTGGTTTCCGCCTAGAACGGATCAACGGCCCGTTGTAAACGAATACCAGGCTTTCCCCCAAGAAAGCCTGGTGACGCGAGGTTAATTAAGACAGAATGAAAATGGGCGAGGTTAGGGGGACATGATGGCAGAGTGTGCAAGTAATGCGATCGGCTGGTAATGTATGTCGGTTTCCTCTTTTGTTTAAGCCTCGCAGCCCAATCAGGGACCAGAATTAATGGCAATGTCATCATTAACAGCCAATGAGGGACCAGCATTCCTGGTGATGCCAATGGTGATGTCATTGGCGTCGCCAAAGTACATGGCCTACTTGTGCACAAGGCGCAAGTTGGCACCTCGACAGAGTGCAGTCCTAGTTAGGATGATTATCCTTTTCTTTCTCCTTTCTTCTCTTAAAGTGTTGCCAAGAACTTCAAGGGAGGAGTGAAGTGAGACTAGAAAAGGCGAAAAAGAATGACAAAAGGAAGTATAAGGGTGGGAGGAACAAAAAAGAGTAATTCAGCAGCTCTACAGTTCTGGCACTCTGAGATAACTAGTGAAATTGGGGCCCCTCTCTTTTTCTGTAATTTCCGAGCCATCTGACACCATTGTTCCCGATGTCCTTAACGTCGCCACTTCAGCCTATTTTCACTCTGCTTTTCAAGACGGAGAAAATGGCTTTGAAGTGGAACTCAGAGGTTGAGCTCCATCCACCAAAGAGCCGGGATGACAGAGGAAGCAGACTTTAGCCACCACTACTGATTCAATTGCACTTTGAGGCATTTTATTTTTATTTCACGTATATAAGGACTGCAATAAAACATGTTCCGGAAAATGAACGTATTCTGACAGCCTGGACTATGAGTATATCGTTGTTGTCGGGGTGTCCAAAACCATTAGTTTTGTATAATCATTTTTAAAATGATTTAAACTAGTGAAAATAGCCGATCTACAAGCTTGTAGATCTGCGACAGTCTTGTATGATCGAAGCAGGGCTTTACTTTACGAAAGAACGTTGAAATTGTAGATACAGTTTTGTAGTGATCGCAAAAAGTCCAGCCTCGTTCACTCCCATTATAATGGAGGAGGAAAAAAAAAGCCCTTTTCTCAGCTTACTTGTTTCGTGTTGCTTTTTGGTGAAAACAAGCACAGCATTCAACTCTCAAGGATTATCGCAACGGCAACTTTTTTTTTTCTCTCTCTCTCAGATTCTCCGAGACACTACTATGTGTTTTAAAACGATCAGTGCGTGGCTTATTGTGAAGAATGATATTCTATGATGTTTCAAAAGGTTCGTGAAAACGCTCCGAATCGCTGGCAAGGGCAGAGTAGACGCTATGTTTTAACTCTGTGTTCTTAAGTAAAATACTTCTTCCAAGTTCCACCACTACTTAACCCATTTAGAATGGGTACACATTATAGTGTATTATTATTTTATGCTTTAACTATTGAAAAAGAGCAGATATACAAGCTCACAGCGCGGCACAGAGTGCCGCGCTGCGAGCTTGTAGATCAGCTATTTTTGAAAAATCTTGAAAATTAGAATTTTGACCCGATTCTATAAGTGTCTTTTGAATCCTTCTAAGGTTTTTTGAAAAACCTATGTTTCTAAGTATGCCACCAATCTGGCGCTGCCATCGTCAAAGAAAAGGTCCTTTTCACTTAACTGGAGCTCAGTTAGTCTGTTCTTGAGAGACTACTATGTCAGTGGTTCTCAAACTTTTTCATGTGAAGGACCCCCAAAGTGATATTTATTTGGCCACGGACCCCCATCTCAAGATATTTAGTTCCAGGGACCCCCCAGAAGCAAAATTTGAGTTACAAACGTTTGCTTTGAAAATACATATATTCAAATATTTGCACACATTTTCACGACTTTTTCAAAAATAGCAGATCTACAAGCTCGCAGCGCGGCACTCGGTGCTGCGCTGTGAGCTTGTATATCTGCTATTTTTCACTGGTTAAAGCATTCAATAATTCTAGGCCTAAATGGGTTTTAATTCATAAGGAAAAAACTAAACTTAGGACACATAATTCATTAGCTAAACCTCATAAGTTTACACATACCCGACCTTACATCAGTGTCTGATGTGGAACCGGTGCCAAGTTCCAGTCCCATTTGGCAGAGTGTAAAGGATAAATCCTGCAGGCTCACTCAAGCTCCTACAGCTGCTGTCTGTCCATTGAAGTGTTCCGTAATAATTCCCAGTTGGAGCGGATGGGAACAATAAAGAACAACAGCGCCTTCCCTGCTCATCCGTCCCAACGGGCGTCTTCAGATCCATCTCACAAAACATCATTGGCTCCATAACCTTGGAACGTCTTGGCTTTTAAAAAAAAGAAAAGAAAAGAAAAGTTGCATTTCGTCTTGTTTATTACTCCTATATCTCATCCGAAAGGGCCTTTAGAAGAGCGGTGGAGACCTATTAGAGCAGTGGTTCTCAAACTTGATGTCAAAATGTCATTGCAAGGACCCCCAAATTGACACTTATTACCCTCTAGCATTATTATTGGCTCTAGAAATCATTCCAATTTGAAGGACCCCCAGGCTACGGACTCCCATGTAATGGCTCTTCTATCTCTGGGACCTATATGTTGTAAAATCAATGTTAGTTTAACTCAGAGAGTACACTTTAAGTGTCCATTTGGTTCCTAACTATCTATCATTTAGCTGCGAACCACATGGAACTCCCTCAAGGGCCCCTGGGGGTCCCCAGACCCCACTTTGAGATCCACTGCTATAGACGAATTCACAGAGCGGCAATCATAACTGCGGTGTGAAGCGCCTACGCTTCGCACCGCAACTACACGACAGCGCTCTGTGGGTTCGTCTATAGAACAAGGTGATTATAGTTTTTTGTGACAACACAGAAATGTGTGTGAGGAGGAATTCATTGTCATAACGACTAATTTGGGGAAACAAGGGGGTTAAAATAATTGGTTTCAATTAGGGCTGGGATGCGATTAAAATCTTTAATCTAATTAATTACAGGCTCTGTGATTAATTAATCGCAATTAATCGCATTTTAATCGCACATCGATATTTGACCTGAGAAGCAGTTTTGTTCAAGTAAAACACATTTTGTTGTACGAGTGAATCAACGAGTGAGTTTTTTAAATCTAAAATTCGCATCCACTGGGCCAAGCAAAGCGCTCTGATCGTCTACTTCTCCCTTTGCGTTTGTTCTCTTCTTGGTTGGTGCATCGCTATGATCGGTATGCCCGAAACTGAAGGTTCTGTGGTGCAAAAACTAAGTGCGATTAAAATGCGTAATTTGTTTTAATCGCGTTAATTTTCTGTAGTTAATTAATCGCAATTAATCAGTTAAAGTCCCAGCCTTAGTTTCAATACATTTATAGAAGGGAAAAAAAGGAAATCATGTTGGGAAACCTTCTTTTCCACATCATAAGTGGACAGATCAAGGTCACTAGACACTCCCTTTCCCCCTACACCAAATCTCTTCTGTCTAGTTATATTGTATTAACATACTCTATCATACAGTTTGGTTAAAGTTACCATTGTATCTTGTATGAATAATCCCCAAATTGTAATGTAATTGATTGATTGAAAACGTTATTAGAAGTTTGCATAGGAAAAGGTACAGTTTCATGACAGTACAGTTCACTGGTACAATATTGTATATAAATACATCTTGTCATGTATTGTATAGTGTGTGGTTGATCTGCGTGAAAATCAGTTCAGCCAGCCAGCTTGGAAAACACTGTATGGTGTGAATATTATATTTGTTGGGCTCTGCTACATTATTGCGCCCTACTCAGCACATTATAGAAGACAGCCATTTTAGAGCAGGATCTCAACACAGCCCAGGGGAGAACAGAAGCCACAGGGGAAGCTGTTAATAGCTCATACAACATGCAAATCCCTAGCGGTCCCAGACTGGTACTTTATTCCTAATCCCTGTATGTGTCACTGTTTACTCCCCTCTATAGTTATTTATAATTGTTTATTCTTGATGATTAGATGTACGCTGTGTACACATGGAATCGATAAAGTTCTGTGTGTGTCCGTCCATTTTCAGTGACAGTGAGAGGAACAACAGAGGAATGAGGTGAGCTTAATGAGTCGCCAAATTAGTTTTGTGCTCTACATACAGTACATGTACACGGGGGGTGTGTGCGTGCATGTGTGCGCGTGCATGTGTGCGTGCGTGCGTGCGTGTGTGCATGTACCACGTAAAGTACATGTGGCTGAACTAGCTCACAAGCAACAAGGCGGCAGTGGCAGGGCATTGGCTCAGGGGTAGAGCGGCCAGTAGAGCGGCTGGATGGGAACTGGCGTGAGGTTCTCAGTTCGATCCTGGTCTCCCCCAGAGTTACGGTCAAAGTGTCCTTGAGCAAGAGGCTGAACTCCTAATTGCTCCTGATGGGCAGGTTGGTGCCTTGTGTGGTTGCGACTGCCAGGTCGCAGTTACTAACAAAACCTCCACCGTCTGTCCATCTGTCACGTCACGTCACGTCACACTTTTGCCCTATACTCATATCTTCGCCACTGTTGCCCCTATCCATGCCAAACCTTGCACACACACTCCTTGCCTGCCAATCTACAACCTTTTTCCCCCTACATATAGTGTTTTATACTTGCGATTATATAGAGGGTATGCGCATGACATCATCATCATACCAGGAAGTTATGCGGGAATGCCTACTGAGTGGCAAAAAACTACTTTCTGGCCTTGACAGTCCATACATCCAAACAGAAAAGTCCTATCTGATTGATTGCATTAAACGACATTAAACTCACTTTGCCACTCACTTTGCCACTCGAGTTGCCATATGCATGCGCATACCCTCTATTGAATGTTTTTAGTCGATGAATTGAATACCAAGGACCTCCAACGGAAACAAGACAAGGGCTTTTTTGGGTTGTTCCTTTTTGGCAGTGTGTTTGATTACTTTAGGCAGGGTGTTTGTACTTCATTTTTGTCTAATAAAATATTCAATCAATCAATCAAAGGTCCCTATAGTGGTCCCCCCGGACCCTACAAACAAATGCTGTATACTGTAGTCTCTGTTCAACACCGTGCGTGCCTGTGTGCACATGCGTGTGCCTGCGTGCGTGCGTTTTTGTGTGTGTGTGTGTGTGTGTGTGTGTGTGTGTGTGTGTGTGTGTGTGTGTGTGTGTGTGTGTGTGTGTGTGTGTGTGTGTGTGTGTGTTCGGAGTGGTTAAATGATTTCTAGAAGGACGTATATAGACTGGCCATTTCATTTTGGCACCTAATAACAGTCGGGCCTGCTCCCCTGGCCCCTGCTGATCCCTTTTGATATGGTCCTTGCACTTGGGGCCAAGCCCTCTCTCACAGGTGCCAATCATCATAATCAAGGTTCCTAGGATCCCCCCCCCTTCCCCCCCTCTCTCCAAGACCCCTGCGCTTTCCACATCAGAGTTGTATGAGACAGGGATTGGCGACGGGGGGTGTGGGGGGCATATTTTTTGACCCCTCACTCAAACCACGAGGGCAATCATATATCCCTTATCGCAGTGTTACACTCACATGGCCCCCCTAAGGGGTCAGTCTTTGCACTGAACTTAAACAACTGTAAAAAAGAAAAAAGAAAAAGGAAAAAAGTACATGGAACATTATAGAATGATAGAACATTAGAGCTCATGGCCAATATATCGTCACTGTCGGGCAGAAACCTTGTATCTCCAAGTTTCAAATGTGTAAATTTTCTTTCGCAAAGTAAAGCCCTGCTTTGATCATACAAGGCAGTTACACAAAAGTAGTGAAAACAGCTGATCTACAAGCACACGCCGCCTCGCGGGGTGAGGCGTTGTGTGCTTGTAGATCGACTATTTTCTCTAGTTTAAGTCATTTTTGAAATGATAAATACAAAACGACTGGCTTTGGACATACATACAAGGTCATCATCATGTTGGCTTGTGGTGGACATTTTTGTCAACGCTACATTTTTGCCTTATAAAATGAGCAGACAATAATATTACCTACAAAGCTATCACTGAATGGCCATATAGTAAGTGGGTCCTTGCAGATCAACCATTTCACAACATTGTGTTTCTGGTCGCATTCATCGTCCAAATTGAATTTTACTACAGCCGAACCCGACTAAAGTCGCAGTGCAGAGTCCTTCGTCTCCACGTCTTTGCAATGTATTGTTCTATAGTTCCGGGGCACGCAAGAGCATCGTGTCCCATGTCCCTCCCGTCTCTCTCTCTCTCTCTGTGTGTGTGTGTGTGTGTGTGTGTGTGTGTGTGTGTGTGTGTGTGTGTGTGTGTGTGTGTGTGTGTGTGTGTGTGTGTGTGTGTGTGTGTGTGCGTGCGTGCGTGCGTGCGTGCGTGCGTGCGTGCGTGCGTGCGTGCGTGCGTGCGTGCGTGCGTGCGTGCGTGCGTGCGTGCGTGCGTGCGTGTGTGTTCAGTGGGCTTCACGGTGGAAGCGCCGTGGTGAGAGATGTTACCGCTCTATAGGCAACGAGCACCAGCCCGAACTGCTGTTCTGGGGCCTTAATCTGTAATTGCATCCGGGGGTATTGGGGATGAAAGGAGGAGGAACAACCTCCCTCTCTCTCTCTCTCTCCGGTGACTTGTACCGGTACGTACGGTGGCCATGCAAGCCCCGCGGAGCCACGGGGGCCGAGCCATGCAGGATGACTGCTCCACCAGGCAGGGGCGTCACACCAAATTCTGGGCCCTGGGTACAAGGATTCACTGCGGGCCCCCCGTGAATGTTAACTATTGAAAAATAGCAGATATACAAGCGCGCTGCGAGCTTGTAGATCTGCTATTTTTTTAAAATCGTGAAAATGTGTGCCAAGAAACCTATGTTTCCATGTCAGTGATGCTCAAACTTTTTCACGTGAAGGACCCCCCCCATCTCAAAATATTTAGTTCCAGGGAACCCCCAGAAGCAAACTTTGAGTTACAATTGTTCACTTAAAAAATAAATATATTCAAAGATTTGCGCACATTTTCACGACTTTTCAAAAATAGCAGATCTACAAGCTCGCAGCGCGGCACTCTGTGCCGCGCTGTGAGCTTGTATATCTGCTATTTTTCAATAGCTAAAGTTACTAGGGCCCCTCCACCTTGGGCCCTAGTAACTCAGTCCCACTTTCCTACCCCTTGTGACGCCCCTGCACCAGGCCGGGGAGGAGATGGAGAGATGGAGAGGATGGAGGGGAGGGGGGAGGGGGGGGAGTCAGCAGGGGACACACGCGCGGACACGCGCCCACCCAGGGACGTGCAGAGAATGTTAGAGAGGCAGGGGCTGAAATTTCTAAAAGGGCCTTTTGGTGAAAATATCGAAAATAGCTGACCTCCAAGCTCACAATGTGAGCTTGGAGGTCGGCTGTTTTTTATGCTTGATTTCTACACAGAGAGGGCAATTCTTTCAACATAAGATGCTACATTCAAGTTCAGGAGAGTTTAGACAAGGCAATTCTCTTGAATGCCGCCTTCAGGCGTGGCATGGAAAGAGGGGCATTTGCATTTCTCTCACCATAGTAAAAAGTAAAAACTGCATTCATGGTCTGGAGAGGGCACTTTTTTTTACAGACGGATAAAAGGGCAGGGGCTCAAGCCCCCTTTGATGTCTACATGTGCACGTGCCTGCGCCCACCCACACACGCACGCACACGACGACACACACACAGATGAAAAAGCGGATAGGTATTTAAAAAAAATAATAAGTAAGAAAGAAAGAAAGAAAGAAAGAGGCAAACGGATTGACTTTGGTGAGAGGTCACTTCTGAAAGTCCTCCCGAGTGATTGTTCTCAAAGTTCAATTTTTTTCCTCTCTCCTCTCCCTCTCTCTCTCCCTCTCTCTCTCTGTCTCTCCCCCCCGGTTCAGGGCACCCCAGAGAAGAAGTGAAGTGTAAGGTTATGGTATGGCCCAGTGCTCTATATTAATGGTGACTTTGGGCTCACCTAATACGGATTCTCAGGG
>NW_027664751.1:0-1000 GCF_963921795.1 Nannobrachium achirus | reverse complement strand
TGATTTGAGGTGTTTTTGGCCACTTTATCGCTGCTTGCAGCTATATTTATTATTATTAATATTATTTAAAAAACATGTGCACTTCATAGGCAGATAAAGGTCCTTAGATTACG
Organism: Nannobrachium achirus; assembly: GCF_963921795.1. Lineage (NCBI taxonomy): Eukaryota > Metazoa > Chordata > Actinopteri > Myctophiformes > Myctophidae > Nannobrachium > Nannobrachium achirus. The sequence goes on along the minus strand of NW_027664751.1, from coordinate 887 downwards.
TGTCGAATGTTTCATGCAAATTGCAAACATCCCAGGCTAAAGGCGTTTTACAAACTGCTCAAAATGATATAGCGTCCCCCCTTTGGCTTTTCAGTGATATTTGGACTAACCCTCTACAGTATTTCATCATGAAAATGTGACTTTGCATGTATGTTTCAGAGGCAGAAGAATAATTTGCATAAAACTGCAATATTCATTGAATTATTAAAAAATAATTTTTACGTTTCAATTTAAAAAGAAAAAACGATCCGACAGATCTTTAGATATCGGTCCAAAGTTCATGTAAAAAATGCACATTCCATGCACGTGACGCGAACATTCCAGAATAAAAGCGGGTTTAAGCGTTTTACAAACTGCTCAAATGGTGGAAAATCTAAGGGCGGAGCTTACTTAGCAAAGACACAGATGGCTTCCGCTTGAGTCAAGGCACGCGTGTAAGCAACTTGCATGTCTTTAAACAAAACGAGGCATGGCTTATGCCCGTTTAAAGTTTGACTTTTCTAACGCTTCGTATAGCGCCCCCCTTTGGCTAATTGGAATAAGATTGGTTTCCGTGATATTTGGACTAACCTTCTACATCTTTACCAAATGCCATGAACGTGTCACTTTGAATGCATGATTTAGAGGCAGAAGAATAATTTGCATAAACCGCAATCTTCATTGAATTATTTAAAAAAGTAATTATTTAACGTACAAACTTCTCACCACATAGTTTTGTGCGCGTAACGCAAAAATCCCAGGAGATAGATTTTTACTGTTTTTCATATAATTCAAAATGGTGGGAGATCTAAAGGTCAGAGGTCAAAAGTCAGAGTGTCAAAGTTGTTCGGCATGAGGAGACGCATACGTGTGTCCAGGTTTCATGGCTGTATGTCAAACAGAGCATG
>NW_027664752.1:0-26655 GCF_963921795.1 Nannobrachium achirus | reverse complement strand
CTATGTTGAAATTGGCAAAATAGGTTGTCCATATGAACATGGAATGATGAAATTCAAGTCAAATAAAGCAATATATATATATTTTTAGATGATATTAGGTGTAATCTAGGTTAGGCGTTTTTGACTGATTTTCATTCAGTCTTTATTTCCCAAACTAGAAAATGTTTTCCATAGCAATACTTGGTATTTTTTTCTTCAGCACAACCCAATCTATATGACCCAACAATTATTTCTTTCACTTTTACCTAATATATCAATGCATTTGACCCAGAAACAGAGAGAATAGACAAAAACGGATTTCAAAAACTCAGGGTTTTTACTTTAGAAAAGCACAAACATCCTCCATAATGTTTTTTCAAGGTAGAAAATGATATCAGGCATTGCACATGTTACCATAAAATGGTCAAATTGAAATAAGACAGTGTTATACAGCTTTTTAGAGCACAAAGTCAAGTCCAGGCTATAGACGTTTTTTCTTTCAGAAGTCACTTGCCTTGGGAGGGGCCTCTCAGGTACAAAGACCTAATTACAAATGTTTTTCTTTTCCCAAACAGGCACTGCAAAATGAACTGAACCTTTTTACTGAGAAAAATTTAAATACAACACAAATATTGTGCAAAATGAACTGAATCCAGCAGGTGAAAATATCGGAAACAGCAGACCTCCAAGACCTCCAAGCTCACAACGTGTCGCAGGGCGACGCGTTGTGAGCTTGGAGGTCAGCTATTCTCGGTGCGTGATACCACTCTGAACTAACATTATCATGTCAAAACTGGAGATGTGGCTTACGACATGGATTCCTACACATTGTCTGTGTGTGCACAAAAACAACTTGTGCTCACCTCTCAGGCTCGGAGTCCGGCGGGAGCGTGTTGCTATTTCTACATGTCATCTTTTCGACAACCAAACCTAACCCTAACCTCTGTGAGTGAGTGGTTAACCTGCTGACGCTCCGTTGTCGAAACAGTGAGATTTCCCCAGTCCAGCATGACTCGTTTGGGGCCACGGCCTCTGCCTCTGCTCTGAGTCAGGATCACTGCAACGATGAAAAAAATGTGTTACACAATGCACCGATGACAAAACTATCCTGACAAAGTACTCCTGTACTTGTGCTGCTTGTGTGACCATCACTACAAAAATTGAAACAGTGTTACATTCATATATACCGGTACATATATGCATCAAATAGAAGAGTATGTATGTGTGAGTATGTATGTGAAGACATCCAAGCTCACAGCGCGTCGCAGTGCGACACATTGTGAGCTTGGAGGTCTGCTATTTTCGGTGTGTGATACAACACTGAACTAACATTATCATGTCAATACTGGAGATGTGGTGTAACAGATTTCTACACATTGTCTGTGTGTGCACGTGCCTGATAATCACAGACAAAGACATGACTGGTTCTCACTGCTCACCTCTCATGCTCGGGGTCCAGTAAGGCTCGTTTGGGGCCACGACCTCTGCCTCAGCCCCTGCTGCTGCTCGACCCAGGATCACTGCAACAAAAAAACAAAAAGAAAAAAATGTGTTACACAATGCACCGGTGACAAAACTAATACTGTAATACATTACCACAAAAACACATTGATGCTCACCTCAACAGTTCAGGGTCCAGTGTTTGGTGGTGGTCTCCTCTCGGCACTTGGGTGTGTGACCATCACTACAAAAATTGAATCAGTGTTACATGCAGATACCGGTACATACAGTATAAATAGAAGAGTATGTATGTGCGTATACAAACACACACACACACACACACACAATGCATTTATTTTATATATTTGACATCCCTGGATGGGGACCGTACCTATGTTCCCCAGGTTCTATGTTCCCCAGGTTCTATATTCCCCAGTTGCCCCCACAAAAAAGGTTCTATGTTCCCCACTCAACTAAAAAAGGGTTCTATGTTCCCCGCTCATCCAACAATGCAGGAAACATAACTCTAAATACACACAACAGAACATAATGGGGAGAAATTACGAATACTAGTGGGTCAAGGGGGAACTAGGGACATCTGGGCACCATATTTGTATTATGACTGGGCATCTGAACGAGTGGGCACCTGGAAAAGTAGGCACTTGGGGTGGAGTGCCCACATGTTCTTAGTGCCCAGATGTCCCACCATTTCCTCTATTTGAGTTGGAAACATTTTTGGGGTGGGGAACATAGAACCTTTTTTGGTGGAGGATGGGTGGGGAACATAGAACCTGGGGAACATAGAACCTTTTTGGGGGGGAGGTGGGGAACAAAGAACCTGGGGAACATAGGGAGGACCCCCCTGGAGAAACACACACACACACACACACACACACACACACACACACACACACACACACACACAGGGTGGCACACATAGTCAGAAGAATCATCCTTACAGTATAATACACAACAGCTACTGTTACAAGATGAAAACAAATGCCACTACTAATTTGTTGAGTAACAAATAAGTACACGTGTGCACGTGCAAACGCGCACGCACTTGCGTCAGCAAGGGCGTGCGCATTTGCGCAAAGTATCAATAGTAGCCTAGTCGTTTTATCATCATGGTGCACGCACGAATAGTAGTCGTTTTATCATCATGGTGCACGCACGCAAATAAGCAAACATGCACTGACGAACGTGCACACACAGCCGCGCGCGCGCGCACACACACACACACACGCACGCACAGACACACACACACAGGGCGCGCACAACACAATTCATGGCTAACGTTAGCTTAGGCTTCACTCACCTCAGGCTCTCGTCCAGAACAAAAGACGGATCTGTAGTTTCATGGTCAGAATCAGCTCCATGACGACCTTTCTTGCACCCAATGACTTGATTTATCCTAGCCTGGATGAAACGGCTCCAAGTAGCCGAAGCAGGGCGCATCTCCATTGTGACACGGCGACGAAAAAACAAACACATCTCTCTCTCTCTCGCGTGTAGGTGGTTACCGGCATCTCTCTCTCTCTCTCACTCTCTCGCTCACACTATCTATCAATCTATCTATCTGTGAATAAACAACTGTATCTCTCTCTCTCAAAATACACAACACTGGTTCCCAATGTTGCGACGCGAGGCAACCGTTCCTCTCGTCTGAAAAAAAAACAAACCGTCTAACCCAAAGGACACATTCCAAACGTGATAAAGTCACCAAAAGTCCCAAATCTATCATAATAAATGCAAAGTTTCACCAGTTGCGTTACCTCTCCATTTGGCATTGCTTTACGCATGACGCACGCACAATTGCGCAAATCTATATATTTATATGTATATAAAATGAAATACTAGAATCTGCTTTCATGAAAATAGCATGCATTTACCTACATGACGTCATGTGTCCGAGTAGATTTTCCTAAGGATAGAACCATAGAGTTATAATATTAATAGAGAGGACACATATATCCCCGCCCCTCCACTTGCATTGAGTTGCTCACCCAGCGCATGAGGCGTTTTCACCCCTCCATCCGGGTAGTAAAACGTGACGTAGTGGGTCTACTGTGACGCATTTTGCGTCATCGAATTTGTTCATGGACGCGCTTGGGCACAAAGTCATGAACGAGCACTGCCACTGTGAACGCGCTGGGGCTCAAGTCATGAACGAGCGCCGCGAGTACGAGCTCTGTTGGTTTAGACGGTTGAAAAACGCTCTCTAGTGGGGAAGAAAGGGAAACGCCGCCCAGTACAGCTCCTCTCCCCGGTTGAGAAGCACTCTGCTCGGATTCGATCTTACGATACGTCCCGCTGGACTGAGGCATCGCCTGGAAGTGTAACTCCACGTTGAATTAATTAACCATTGTGTATTTCATGGTTTAACCTAGGGGGTCCGCGGGGACACTGCAGGGGGTCCGCGAAATTGTTGAAAAAAAAAAAAAAAAACGTTATATATTTTTTATTTTTATTTAAAAAAAGAAAGAAAAATAATAATTTGTCTTTAAATATAACAAAAAGACATGATTCTGTCTCTTTTGAATAGCTTGTATACATGATTATTGTGCAATTGACAGATTGTTAGTGATAGATTGATAGTATTGACATTGGTTCTCAGTTATTAAGGTATGTTTATAAATGGAAGTGGTACAGCCATGCACTTGTACATGCATGTTGGATGGAGCAGGGACCCCACCTTGGGGGTCCCTGCTCCATCTCCCCATCAGTTTGGGGGTCCCTGGCCTGAAAACGTTGAAGACCACTGTAAACAAACAAACAGAATGCATTTCAAATAGATCAGTGGTTCTCAAAGTGGATTCCAGGGACTCTGTGGGGTCTATACAAGTGTATACTGACAGTGTACAAATGGAACCAACATTTGGTTAATTTGGTTCCATTTGTATGCTGTAAAGAGTTAAGGGGAGACCTTGAAAATGTGAAAGTTTGAGAAACACTGGAATAGATTACCAAAGTGGAATCCATATTAATAACCAAGTCCATTGCTTGAAGTTTCTGAGGTAAATTAGTTAATGTAATTAACTGTTATGGTTTATACACACCATTGACAATGGTCTAACGTTTTTACATGTGAAATTCATTCAAAAAAGTGTGTTATTTTGTGTCATATGGTCCTGGCCTGTGGCCATCCTGGCTATAGTCCAAACCTTATAGCCTAACTAGAGTATTAACTAAACCAATTAACCAAACCAAACCTGGTTCAGAGACCACAGATACGTTTATGAATACTTTATAAATGTAGATATTATAATGATTATGATCCAATACTAGAGGTCACACATTTAGGAAATCCCCCCCCCCCCACCCTTGACCTGGTGAACACCTACAAATATCTAGGCACTATGTTTGATAGTAAGCTTAAATTCGATGTGAACTGTGAAACATTTGCAAGAAAGGTCAGCAACACCTCTATTGTTTTGTTGGTATATGGAAACCTGAACGTAAAGGACAAAAATCACCTTAGGAGAATTGTGAGAACGGCTTCAAAGATAGCTGGAGTAGACTTCAGTAGCCTGGATCAAGTCTACCAAAGGCAGGTGCTTAAGAAAGCCAAGTCCATTGGTATGGACAGCTCTCATCCTCTCAGCTCTGAGTACAAGCTGCCTACTGCCTACTACAAGCTGTAGTTGTAGTTTCATCATCTTTCAGGTACAGATATTTGACTGCACAGGTGTTAAAATAATGTGATGGAATATTATCAAAAAGATGATCTGGCTGGCTGGGAATGTATTCTGTTGTTTCAGAAATGTATTTTCAACATGGTATGAACAATGTATAATTATAATAAAGCTCTATATTCTGATAGCAATCATTACCATAAGAGTATGTGTACAGCAACAGGTGTCTGTATCTCCAGCTGTATAAACTGAAAATGATTTTAGGTGGGTTGACAATTTTATCACTGTACACTGATTGAGTGTACAGTGAGTGCTCCAGTTCCAATGTTGCATGCTCACTTGTTTATCAACTATCATGACATAAGTTCTTGCTTTGGATAGAAGTGGTATTTTGGACTCTCCCATTATTTACAACAGGGGTCTTCAACAGGGGGTCCGGGACCCCTAGGGGGTCCTCAGAGTTACTATAGGGGGTCCTCCAAATCTTTGTGTGATAGAAACTTTTTTCTATTCCACTTGAACCCTAGTGTCCTTATTCTGAGAACTTTAGACAAAAATAGCCGATCTACAAGCTCACTGTGAGCTTGTAGATCTGCTATTTTTGGCAAAGGGCTTTGGTGTAGAGGGGAAAAAGAGCAGACTAATTACAGAGTGAAAGTGAAGCTTATTAAGTATTGACGGTTCAAGTGGTTAAATATCTGAAAACACAAATTGACATGAATCCAAATACACTGATGATTGTGCGGTCAGGCGATTAAACTATATGGAATCTATGAAAAGGTTGTGGGGGTCCCTGCTTCATCTCTATCTCATCTGGGTCCGTTGCCTGAAAACGTTGAAGACCCCTGATTTACAATATCAACCTGTGTTGTCATTCAGTGTGGTAATCTTAGCATTTTGCATGGATTCCTTGGGTGAAACGAGTCATAGTTAAAGTTACTGGTCTGTTCTAGACAAGCCTAGAGTTGTGTTCTGTTCCAGAAACAAGTTTAAATATAATTCATATAGTAGCTACAGTCTGAAATAGAGTATTTTTATTAGATGACAGTGTGTTGACATATAGAGACATTCTTTGAAATCCACATTAGATATTATATATACTCTATGCATTAGATGCACTTTGTCCAAAATGAATACATTTAATTACGCACAAAGTGTCACAGACAGAGTGATGGAGACAGGCCATGAGACAGACCCACTTATAACTCTATGAGACAGACAGGCCTACTCAGAAATGGCTTTCGCCTACTTGTGGGTTATCAAACCATCAATCTGGGAACCCATCGTCAAAGAAGAAAGGGCGACACCTATCGGTCTGTCTCTCTTAGCGTTCTCTGAGGCTGTCTCGAGAGATTATCAAACCATGTATGTATCGCATTTAAATTCCATTTTGATAGTAATCTTCATTAACATTTCACGTAAAGCTTCTATTTAAAAAAAAGATCGGACTTTTCAGAACCCAATGCAAAGTCAATGGCAGACAGCCTCTGTCAAGATGACAAAACGCGAAAATCGTAATAACTAATACTAATGAGTAAACCAACAGTTTTATAAGAACAATATTGTTGTAACTAAGAGATTCGGGAAGGTATCTATATTTAATAAACACAGAATAAGAAGTAATAAGAAGAAGTCGCTATGGTTATTTCCTGGTTTAATGCGGTCTGCGGTGCGGTGCTCTCCGCTCCGGAGAGGAACAGAGGATTCAGCTGTCTGGAGTGGAGGGGGTGGAGCCAAAATGCGCGTTCATGAGATTAGACCCAACTGCAGTACCTCAAAACGGCCAACATGTCCATTTGGTTTCACGGCGCCCCCAGGGTTCTGGGGGCTTGGATAGAACAGCCTACATCGCAACCATACGTGGCCAGGAAGTGGCCATTACATTCCACTAGCCAATACCTGCTAGCCAAATAGCTTTGGGACGGAACCTTGATGTAAAAACCGTGGTTCTAGCTTCTCACATGCGTCTGCAGCCATGCAGACATACAGACATGAGGAAAAATAAAAAAAATAATATAATAAATGAAATGCGCGATCCTAACGCATTTTACGCATATTTGGACATGTTTACATTTATATGTCAACTTCAAATGCTTATATTTATGTGAAAAAGTGGTCAATTTGATTCAAATCAACGTTAGGTGTTAAAACTAAAGTGTCATTGATAAAAATAAATCGGCCACGTGGACGTCCATGACGTCATCATTATGCGACGCCGTTTCAAAGTCATGACGTCATTTGGTCGCGCCTGCGCGACAATCGACCAAGTAGGTTTAAAAAGATAACTGTATATATTTTGAAACTAACCAAAAAAATCTAGTATCTTTTCCTACATTTAAAAAAGATTTTTTTTAATAACATTTAAAAAGATAACTGTATATATTTTGAAACTAACCAAACAAATCTAGTATTAAGTACCATAATTAAAACAATATTTAAAAAGAAAAAGCTGATCTACAAGCTCACAACATGTTGTGTGCTTGTAGATATGCTATTTTCAGTAGTTTGGGTCCCAGGCAAACGTCTAATGTCTCTTTTGGGTCTCTTGCAAAGAGGTTTGGGAAACAGGACTCCAGTGAACTATAACTCACAGCATTAGTCTATATCCAAAGTAAGGTTCTCACGTTCATGACATTTTGGTTGACAATTTAATTAATTATCAAAAAATAATTGTGATTAATGATTCCATTCGGTTTTTGGCACTGCACATTGTGAACACATGAATTAACAAATTATTCTTTAACAGAAAATACATTTTGATTGATATATGAAATAGGATTTGATTGTGTACAAAGCCTTTGTACACAAACCTTGCACAGAAATTACAAACAAGTACCAATAATCAAAACAATGTATTTTTAATACTTGACTTTTATGCACACACACAGTCAAATCAAGGTCAGTTGCATGAAATAAACACTGGTATGCAGAGGTTAACCAAGGGAAGTTATCAATGCCAACTGATATGGATTTTCTAATTACCCTGCCTGCAGATGTTAGCTCTCTTATTTTCTCCACATGTACATGATTGTGATCTTAGAGTGCAGGTAGAGTGCAGGGGGAGTACACCATTCTGACCTCATGACCTATGTACAGGTTAGCTCTCCAACATTGTGATATAAGGTACCCTTTAAGTGGTTTGCTGTAACTTGTTTATGACTGTTGGTGCAGATGGACCATATTTTAAACCCACTGTGTTATTTCAAACCCATCTTCTGCTTTTTCTTTATTATCAGAGGAGTTGCTCGTCTCCTCTGCAGGTCGGTAAGGCCCCTCAAGGCCACTCTGCTGTCATGGTTATTTTACTGATTGGTTTATTTTACTGATTAAATTTGCGAGGACAACGTTGAGATAATAGCCATTATGGTTAGAACTGACAGAAAATAACTTTGTACTTCTGAACATAAAGGTCCTTTTCATGTGAAGGACCCCCAAAATGATATTTATTTGGCCACGGACCCCCATTTCAAAATATCTAGTTCCAGGGACCACCCAGAAGCAACATTTGAGTTACAAACGTTGGCTTTGAAAGCCAATAACTTTTTCTCACTCAACTGTAAACAAACCAACATAAAGTTTAAGTAGGGTATCTGCACATTTCTACCCTTCAAATATTCAGCGGCACAGGTGGTTGCAAACAACCACGCCGCACAAACGCTTCCTGCCAGGATACACGTCCTTGCGGTGTCAGGAAGAACTCTGCTATTTTGTCTCGTGTTGAACGTGCTGATTGGCTGGCTCTTGGACGGGACAGTGTTACTTGGTCCTGAAGGTTGGTGTCCCTTTCGGTCTCACGCCTCCATGCACCAGGCTGCAGTTCCCCAGAAGCAGTGATGGAGTCACAGAAGTTTGGGGGAATGTACCTAGGGATATAGCAATTATTAAATAGTCATTAAATTAGAATAAAGTGTGTTTTAACTTCACCTCTGTACATTTTAGGGTACTTGTGTAACCCACAGGATTCAAACCTGGGTCTTTTTTATACAGGCACATTAAATGTATGTATATATCTTTTAAACGTAATATCAATAGTAAAACCATTGACAGTGTAATCACAACGATCTACCTTGAGGCCGGCCCATTCGATGGATCCGTTGAGGTGAGGTAGTTGTGCAGGGCCACACAGGCATGCACGATGTGCCCAGCTTTTTCAGGAGAACCCTCAATTGCTCGCCCTAGGATCCGCCATCTTGCACGAAGGATGCCGAAGGTGTCCTCTATCATCATACGGGCTCTTGAGTGGCGGTAATTGTAGATATGCTGCTTCTCGTCAAGACCGCCAGCTGTAGATAAACAAAACAAATGTGTCCATTATGAGTTGTTCCGATATGATCAGTGGTATGCATTACATTAGTTTGACTGAAAATAGACGATCTACAAGCTCACTCAGATAAATAATGAAAATAGCCAATCTACAAGCTCACAACACCTTGTGAGCTTTTAGATTGTCCATTCTCAGTTTTTACCTCTTATTATTATATTTACATTTTGGCCAAAGTTTTACCAGTTTGTTAATTACTTTAGATGCAGTAATGGTCTGTGTTTTTTAGGTATTAAAAAGCTAATTGCATTTTTTACTTCTGTCATCTGGGGACCACCACAAAATCATCCAGGCACCCCCAAACCACATGTTGAGACCCACTACTAGTAGCTCAAACAAATCCATTAACTGTTGCGATTAAGCAATGTGACATTTGAATTGAAAATGTGACCCCATATATTTACAGAAGGGATGTTCATATAATATACTTCATAACCTTGCTTTAAATTACATGAATCTCACTCTGGCCTGTACTCTCACACACCCTCACTCACTCACTCACTCACACTCACACTCACACACACACACACACACACACACACACAGTACTTAAGTACAGTTGAGGTATTTGTACTTTACTTGAGTATTTCCAGTTTTCAGTACTTTTACTTCTACTCCACTACATCGGATACAAATATTGTACTTTTCCCCACTACAATTATTTGAAAACTTTAGTTACTAGTTACTTTGCGGATATAAATGAGTATATTATAAAACATACATTAATTCTATACCGTGGCTATTTGAAAATGGCCGATCTACAAGCTCAACACGTGAGCTTGTAGATCTGCTAGTTTCAAACATGTTGTACTTTTACTTTTAGTACTTTAAGTACATTTTAATACCAATACTTTCCTACTTTCACTCAAGTACACTTTGAATTCTGGACTTTTACTTAACAAAATAGTTCTACATTGCAGTATTGACACTCAAGTAAAGAATTTGAGTACTTTGTCCACCACTGATACTCATAAAGGTATCTATTTATCATTTAGAATACAGAATAGGGATAGTCGTCAGGAAACATTTCTCAATGCTTTCTCTTTTTGCATATGTAACAGGGAGACCTGCCTCTAGTCAGGGCTCTGTGTCTGTCCACGCCCAAGTCGCACAGGTGTAGGTAGTCACTCGTTTACCCCTCCCCTATAAAGCCTGGTGCTCAGGCACTCATTGCTTCTTGGCTCTCTGTAGAGGCGGTTGGCTTGTCTGAGACAGGTAGGCAATGGTGGCGTTTTGGCCTTAACTGTGTAAATGTGTAAATGAGTGGTACCTTTAATGGTCCCGTTTCTCAGGGCCCTTGCCTTCCATGTCCCACTGAGGATGAAATGCCACCTCTGTTACAGTATTAAGGTGTCCAGGTGTTTATAGGGCCAAAGCTGGTATAACCAGAGGTATGTGGAATAATGTGCATGGCTTTGATATACTGTATATGCTGCCCTACTGGTTTTAACACTATTTTATATTTGTAGGCTTCAGCCAGTGTGCCCTTGGTGTTCCCATCCCACTGTGTGTGAACTGCCATGAGTCAGACGTCCCCTATACCTGTGTACACATGACCTTGAATGCTGAGGTAAAATAGGAGTTTGTATATGTATATAATTATGGGAGCTAATTGTATCTTTGTTTGATCCTATAGGAATAAGCTCCGTTTATGCTGCCTTTGCCCCTTTTCCATATAGTTGTTTTCTGTTGCATTGTATTTTACTTTCATTGATAATCCAACTGCTATATATTAATTGTTATTTCTTTACTTACTCAGATTGAGTTGGAGGTGACTGTGGGGGGAGAACTGTGCGGAGGGCTCGTTGCCCACCCTTCTGTCCACTGCATGCTTTTGCTGTGTGTTTAGTGTGCACCTAACCCACCCAGTGTGTAAGTGTGTTTTATAGTGTGTTTGTAGTGAAATAGTTTGAACCCTCACCCTACTAATCCCTTCTATTTCTCTCTACTCCCCCCTAGGCCTAGTCGTAACTCTTAGTATCAAATAGTAACTTTTAAGTTTTAACCATCTGACTTGTGATAAATAAAGCTGATATTTTATTGTTAACTCTGCAATTGATTGATCTAACTTTAAACTATTGTTTGGATAACAGATTGGAATAAATCTATATTCTTATACCCCATCTAATCTTGCGCTAATGCACACAACTGTTTTTGCCATGTTTTAAGGCCGTGTAGGCTTTTTCAGAAGTTAATTTAATGTCTTCCATTAAATGATTTCCGTCATCTTCCGCTAATGCACGCAACTGTTTTCGCCAGGTTTTAAGGTCTTATTTTAGTTGTTTCTCATAAGCTCGCAACCCTCCTTGCCCATCGGCCCCCACCTTTGCGCACAGATTCACCGGGAAATACTCGGTCGCCGCCTGGGCGGTGGAGAGGCGTGCATGCGTCTACCGTGAGTCCCAACACATCTCTCTGTTTTTACTATCAGACAGACAGGCTCTACACCTCGTTCACTGATTGGTCAATCTAGACTAGTCAGTCACGGTCCTGCACTTATTTTCTGACTTGAGGTGGGTGGATAGCTAGCTCTCCACCGTACACTCTGATACGGGCTCTAGCCTCCAGGATGCAACCCAGGTAGCAGATGTAGTTTTTTCTTTCTATCACAGTGTCACCTACTTTAATTGTGAAGTTCTCAACTAGGCTAAGTTTCTGACTAGATCCAAAGAGGATACATTCAGTTTTACCTAGGTGAATTGAGAGTCTGTTGTCATTGAGCCAGCACGGGGTGAAGCACGGGGTGCGACCAGGCAGTCTGTCTGTTACTGATACTGAACACACACTCACTTTAACCAGGGTTTGTTTAGTTTTTAGATCAGCATCAATGACATTTATTACACTTTATTCATCTGCATCTGCCTTCCAAGGTGAGTGTGGAAAAGCTTTACTAAACTTAACGTTTACCCTTTACCGTTTACCGTTATGTCACAGCCTTTCCTCATGACCATGGATGTGTCTGTTCTGTTTATTGTGAGTTTAACTAGTTTTAATACATGCTGTTCAATGCCAATCCGTCTATATGTCCATACAAAGGCCTTATTGTGTTGTTAAACTTTAACAACACAATAAGGCACTAGTACACTGACTAAGAGCCTATAACAGTTTTTATAACACTTAAACAGTTAAAGTGTTATAAAAACTGTTATAGGCTCTTAGTCAGTGTACTAGTGTATGTAGTTTTGCTTCCTGTTTTTCAACACTTCCTTTGCTGTGCTGATGCGAAACTTTTTAGTAGGGAAAATCCACTCCACTATGGTCCTAGATAGATACATTGTTGCTATGTTTTGTGGAGACCAACTTGTTTTGATTGAATAAGTTGTTCCATTGACAAAGCATGGACACGTGGACATGCTCATTCATTGCTTGTAATTCACAAATTGTCAGTGGTGGAAATTGGAAAAAAGTAGCCTTTGTACTAAAAGTAAAAGTATCAGTACTGTAAAGTAAAAGTCTGTAATTCTGTTTTTAATTGAGTAAAAGTATAAAAGTATTGGTATGAAAATGTACTTAAAGTACCAAAAGTAGAAAGTACTCATTATGCAGAAGCAGAACGTCCATTTTCCCAAGTTTTCAAATGTATAAAAAAATGTATAAAAGCAGTGAATCATGACCATACAACCTTTGTTTCTATGAAAAGAACATTTTGAAAATCGCTAAACAAAGTGTAGTTATTAAATGTAGTATATCAAATAATGTAATATTAAAATATGTTTTCACATAGAATCAAAGGTTGTATGGTCATGATTCACTGCCATCCTGGATGGCTTGGTTCTAGGCTTAACATAATTGTTATAAATACTTTTGTAAAAGTCTATGGCGAAAATGATTGGGGAATATTAAGTGACACCAGGAAACCACTTCCGCTGTGACGCTCTATAGAAACATGAGTTTTTCAATTTCAATGGTGTGGCTATAATGTAACTGTGCCTCCAGCCAGGCTATGGAGCGGCAGCAGCAGCATCAACACATGAGTGAGGAAGAAGAGAGCGTGGTGCTGCGAGACGACAGCAAGAGGAGGAGGAGGAAGAAGCCCATCACGTCGTCCTCCGGGGCCTCCATGGATCAAACCACCACAGAGTTCATCCTGCCCACCACGGGAATGAATGGACACAGCACTGACACCGTGCTGCTGGAGGTGGCCGGGAACTGGACCGTGGAGCAGGTCAGGGGACTAGACTGATTGATTGAATCATTCATTAGTGTGGTTAACCTGAGGGGCAACCACACTAATGAATGCTTGTCCGACTTTATTCCATCTTCTATCGTCTCCTAAGTCAGGGGTTCCCAAACTTTTTTGTCTCAGGGTACCCCATAAATATTTTTCTAATCCGAGGCACCCCTACATTATAATTTTCACTGCCAGCAGGCCAGCACATCACGTCGGGTGGAAACCTTGTACGTCCAAAACCGTGTATTTATCATCTATAAAATGTACTAACCAGTGAAAACAGCAGATCTACGAGCACAGAACGCCTCGCGTCGCGAGGCGTTGTGTGCTTGTAGATCGATTGTTTTCACTAGTTTTGTGCAACAGTCTTGTATGATGAAGCAGGGCTTTGCTTTACCAAAAGACGTACACATTTGAAACTTGGAGATCGAGGTTTCTGCCCGACAGTGACGATATTTTTGTGATTATGTTGCAAGGAAAACGTTGAGATAATGGACATTTTGGTTAGAACTTACTGAAAATAACTTTGTACTTCAAGTTTAAAATGATAAAATATTTTTTCAAGTGTCCAAATAAATTCCAAATATTATCAAATTATCTCACGGCACCCCAGGGTGCCCCGTCACCCACTTTGAAAACCTCTGTCTAAGTTACGTTTTCTTTTCCCCCGGTTTATTCCTCCCACAGTTTTGGTGGCACCAAATCGACTAGCATAATTGGGACACGCATGCGTGCTATTCTGCTAAGAGATAGGCCTACGTTAAATAGGTTAATTGATATAAATCAATCTATTTTTTAATTAATTTTCTCCATTGACTTTAATTACAATTTTAACTTTTCCCAAATATGGGGATGACTAACTTCATAGATGTCTAACATCATAGACCACATGAGACTGACACAGTATGTCCATATATGGGCTCTCCAAGATATGGGCTTAATTGATGACATCAGGGATCTCCATATATGGGCGTAAAAGGGACAAGGACTGACACAGAGATCTCCATATATGGCCATTAATGTACTGTATTAGTGCATACAGTACATTTTCCCCATTGACTTGAATGGGAAAAATTCAAATTCAATTCAATTCAATTTTATTAAAGTGTCAAATCATAACAAGTTATCTCAAGACACTTTACAAAGGCTAAAGAGCCATGTGAGAGAGAGAGAGGAGAGAGAGAGGAGAGACAAGGGAAAGGGGGGAGGGAGGGAGAGACAAGGGGCACACGCACACACATACACAGGTCCTGCATGCGCATGTGCAAGAACGAGCGAAGCAACGAACAAACGAAGCAACGAACGCACACACAAACACACACACAGGCGCTGCATGCACACGCGTGTGTAGAGGGGAGGGGAAGGGTGGGGGGAGGGGGAGGTGGGGGGGAGGGAGGGTGGGGGGAGGAGAGAGAGAACCCGAGCAGAACCTGTACCCGTGAGGTACCCCCTCGAGAGAACCCGAGCGGATACCTCACAGGTCTGAGGCCCCCACCCTGAGCAAGCAATTTGCGACAATGGTAACGAAAAACCCCCTCTTAAGGAGGAGGAAACGTCAGGCAGATCCTGACTCTGGGGTGAACAGCCGTGCTGTTCAAATGGTAAGACAAAATTCTTGTCACGGCATGACGACAAACACACTTGCAATTTCCAATTGCATCTTTCTAGTTCATTCATTCACTCATCATTCATAGTCATAAATAGATGGACTGCAACAAACTGATTGCTCAATTTATAAATTGTATTACGATAGATTTTTGAAGCGGTAAAAGCCGCTTCCAAGGAGTGGCCGTGTCTGTCCCATACATGTCCCGTGCATGCAGAATTGAGGATTGGTCAAGCTTCACATGACAATTTGGCCCTCCAGACAAAATCATTAATTCATTCAGAATTCATAAAAATATAGAACTAAAGCACATAGAAAGTATAGATCTAGAACACATAATTTATAGATCTAGAACACATATTTCATAGCTCTAGAACACATAGAATAAAAATTCACCGCTTCACTTCGAACCGAGGTTTGATTTTTATCATACAAGATAATGATGTTTGCACGATTACAGAAATGTCAATTATATTGAAATTTGACGAGGTGCCAATAATGATGTGATCGCTGGTAATGATGAATTGACGATGATAACTTTGATGTTGTCACGAATGTCTTCAACATGAACTTTGATGGCTAATTGATTGATTAATTGATTCCCTTATCTCCCAGGTGAAAGCCCAGGTGTGGCTGCGAGCTCTGTCCACCAACCTGTGTCCAGAGTTCTACCTGAAGTTCTCCCCTGACCACTGCATCCTGCTGTACCAGAAGATAGGCAGCCTGTGTGAGATCTACGACGTGCACCAGGTATTCCAAACACTGGACTGCATCTGCTACTGGAAAGGTACAAACCCAGGGTTTCATTACTTGCACCAGCAGGGTGTGCAAGTACTGCGTTCGGCTGCGTAGGTAGGTATAGGTAGGTAGGTAGGTATAGGTAGGTAGGTATAGGTAGGTAGGTAGATAGGTAGGTAGGTAGGTAGGTAGGTAGGTATAGGTAGATAGGTAGGTAGGTAGGTATAGGTAGGTAGGTATAGGTAGGTAGGTAGGTAGGTAGGTATAGGTAGGTAGGTTGGTAGCCGTGTGTCTTTAAGCCCGTAGCCCAATCAGGGACCAGCATTTCTAGCAACATCATCATTAATAGCCAATGAGGGACCAGCATTCCTGGTGATGCCAGTGATGACGTCACTGACATCGCCAGTGGTGATGCCAGTGATGATGTCACTGACATCGCCAGTGGTGATGCCAGTGGTGAGCGCACCCCATGGCACGCTCTGCTGGTTCACAAGTAGGCCATGTGGCCTGCTTGTGCACAAGAAGCAAGTTGGCACCTCGACAGAGTGCAGTTCTAGTTTCCTCTGCAATACGTTCACTTCCACAAGAGTGCTTTTAACCGCTTAGAGCCCATACACTTCATTGATTGGGGGGGTTCGTCCTTGGCCCTCTCTTTTTTCACTCTACAACAGGCCTGGAATGTTGTCATTTTAGGGGCAAGGCCACTTGGCCTTTGGTGTTGTCCATTTTTTGAGGGCACAAATGTCAGGGCAGGAAGGCCATCAAATAAAACACGATTTTTGTCCTTTGAAAGAATGTGTTGAATGTAATGGCTAGGGATGATAACTCTACAGTGAAATGGATACATGACGGTATTTACAATCTGATCCATGCTCAGCCCAGCACCAATCAAAGTCACTGGTTTGTTTTAAAGATGGGGATGCAGGGGAGTTAAGATTTCAGAATCTCAACAAAAAAACACTGGTGTCTACTTGACAAAAAAGAGACACTCTGGTGTCTACTGTCTACATATTGACCAGAAGGAGACAGAGGAGAAAGTGATAGTCAGCTGGGGCATTAAGGCCACTGTGGCCTCAGGTCATGCCATTGGTTTGAGGGGCACAAGGCCAAACTGAGGGGCAACGACGGCCATGGCTTTCATGGCCTCCATGAAATTCCTACACCAATTTTTTTTTTATTATTATTATTTTCTTTTTTTATCAAAATTAATCAGAAACGTAGGTAGGAGCAAGACCCGACCTGGCCTTGTCTGTAATGAGTAATATTTTTAAATCATTTCTAAAGGAGATTGGCAGCCAGTTAAGGGAAGCTAAAATCGGTGAAATACAGCATAATACAGAGTGAGCTTTGTATATCTGCTATTTTTTTAAATTTGTGCAAGTCCTTGAATATTTTGACCAGATTCTATAAATGTCTTCTGAATCCTTCTTCTAAATCAGTGGTTCGCAAACTTTTCCATGTCAATGGACCCTCAAAATGACATGTATTTGGCCACAGACCCCCCCCCCCCCCCATCTCAAAATATGTTGTTCCAGGGACCACCAGAAGCAGAGATTTGAGTAACAGAAGTTTGCTTTGAAAAATATATATTCAAAGATTTGCACACATTTTTAAAAATAGCAGATATATCTGCTATTTTTCAATAGCTAAAGTATAAAATAATGGTTCAAGTGGCTCAAGTCTAACACGACACCGATGCCTTAATCCAATGTTTCTCAACCTTTTCATGTCCCAAGAATCCATGGGCACACCAACATAATACAGGGGTGTAAATATTGTCACTTTCGGGAAGAAACCTTGTATCAATGACCATACATGAAGCTAGTTAGCATTGTTTTTGATCTTTAGGTTTTTAGAACTTTGATTATATTGTGTTTTTCTAGATAGATATCCATTTTGCATTTGTTATATTGTCGATGATGTACTGACATATTATCTTGTTTATTATTGTGATGTTAAATGATTATTGTAAGTCGCTTTGGATTAAAAGCGTCTGCTAAATGCCTAAACTGTAAACTGTAAACTGTATCTGTAAGTTTCAAATTTGTATGTTTCTTCGCAAAGTAAAGCCCTGCTTCATCATACAAGACTGTCGCACAAAAGTAGTGAAAACAGCCGATCTACAAGCACCCGACCTACAAGCACCTAGATCGGCTGTTTTCACTAGTTTAAATCATTTTTAAAATGATGTATACAATACTGGCTTTCAAGCAGTTTCAAGGGGCACACTTGACCCTTCTCAGGGGCACACCAAAGGTCCCCAGGCACAGTGGTTGAGGAAACACTGTGTTAATCCACCCTAACTGTCCGTTTCCACAGCCCTGAAGAAGGAGGTGGGGCGGATCCAGCTGGTGCCCCGCCCCCAGCCCTCGGAGGACTCGCTGCGCTACCAGTGCGAGCTCAACCACCTAATCGGCTACGACGTCACCGACGTCAGCAACGTGCACGACTACGAGCTGGAGTTCACGCGGCGCAAGCTGCTGACGCCGCGCCGCCTGGAGCTCAACGACCGGGACCCCAGGGTCTACTCCATGGACCCCTGGATCACCACCAGACCCCTGCCGGAACACCTGCTCAGCAAGGTGGGTACATTAATTAA
The DNA here is from genome assembly GCF_963921795.1 of Nannobrachium achirus. Taxonomy (NCBI): domain Eukaryota; kingdom Metazoa; phylum Chordata; class Actinopteri; order Myctophiformes; family Myctophidae; genus Nannobrachium; species Nannobrachium achirus. The sequence continues at coordinate 8,166 of NW_027664752.1, read as the reverse complement.
CCCATTTAGACCCGGAAATACCAAATTAGTTTATACTCTAGTGCAGTAGATTAGAGTTTATCATGATTGCTTATGTGTGACGTTATAGAGTAGATCACATATTCATTGATTATATTAATATCTAGGTCTGTATGATGATACTAATACTTGATAGTTAGGAGTCGAGAGGTCTTTAGTAGGCCTCAGTACTATTGTTTTGGTAAAGCCTATCTTGTTATGGTACGCTTCGTTCCAGAGGCCTTGAAGCCACAGTATAACTCTAGTGTTTGACCATTCTTCTGGGCAGAACTACTTTACCACTGCCCAGAGTGTTAAACTGTACTTGTGTCCATGATATCATGTTATATATAAACTTAACCACCACCACCTAATATAATTGTCTTGTCTCCTCATTTTCTCATGATTATTGATTGATCTGAATTCCACCACACTAGCTATTGAAAAACAGCAGATATACTGTACAAGCTCACAGTGCGGCACCGAGTGCCGCGCTGCGAGCTTGTAGATCTGGATTTTTTTTTAAATCATGACATTTTTAGCAAATCTTTGAATAGGCCTATATCTTTTCAAAACCGAACATTTGTAACTCAAATCATTTTGTTTTAATTGAGGTTGTGCTTTACCACCAGCGATTTTAATAGATAAATGTATTCAATATTGAATTATGCAATATTGCAATATTATTTTATGTATAGTGTCCACCAGTTGTCAATTGTAGGCTATATTTTGGGTCAAACACAGGTGTTCTGATTGGAGCAGATATTCTATGCCAATAAAACAATTGGAACACCAGTGTTTGACCCAAAATATGGCCGCTCTAGGACTACAATTGGCACACTCTATACATCATCACCTATGTCAGTGGTTCTCAACCTTTTCAGACGGCGACCCCCCAAATAATCATATTTTAACTGGGGACCTCCCCACCCTGACAAGTATTAGAGTTGAGGCATTACATTTTGTATTACATGGTTCTATTGTGCGCTGCGAGGCGTTGTGAGCATGTAGATCTGCTATTTTCACAATTTCTGCCTCTAATATTTGACAATTTGGCCAATGTTTAATTTGTCATGTTAGAAAAAGTCTTTAAATTGTCACTTTAGAAATGTGCATATATACGCTCTATACACTTAGGTTTATGTTCATTTGTTTACTGTTGAGTGAGAAAACAATGTTGCACATTAAGTTAATCATCTGGGGACCCCCCAAAATAATTTGGGGACCCCCCTGGGGGTCGGGGGGTCCCGACCCCCAGGTTGAGAACCACTGACCTATGTCCATGTATTTGTAATGTATATCAGTTATTTGCATACAATACAATACATAGATTGATTTATTCATGTATTCATGATCTCTCCTCTCCCAGGTGTGTACGACATCCTGGTAGTGATCCACATTGGAACAACCAGCCAGACCATCAAGGTGTCCATCAGTGACACGCCTACACAGGTACAGTAAAGACATCAACTTTCCTACCGTAACAATATCTGACATTTTGAATATGACCCACTCCTAGAAGTGCTATACACCTAGATCAGGCGTCTTCAACGTTTTCAGGCCAAGGACCCCTTAGTTGAGAGAGATGAAGCAGGGACCCCCACAACCTTTTTAGGGATATCATATAGTTTAATTGTTTGCACAATCATCAGTGTATTGTGATTTCATGTCAATTTGTGTTTTCAGATATTTAACCTCTTGAACTGTCAATACTTAATAAAGTTGACCTTTCACTATGTACTTAGTCTGCTCTTTTTCCCCTCTACAACAAACCTTTTTGCCAAAAATAGACTGCTATTATTGTCTAAAGTTCGCAGAATAAAGACACTAGGGTTTAAGTGGTTAATATAAAAAAGGAGAAAAAAGTTTCTATCACACAAAGATTTGGAGGACCCCCTGTAGTAGCTCTGAGGATCCCCTAGGGGTCCCGGACCCCCCGTTGAAGACCCTTGACCTAGATAGTAACGTTGCCCCATATTGGCTCCGTTGAAGGTCATAAAGGAATTGATTACTTCATTATTGTTGTGTTGAAAGTCAACAACATTCTTGAGAACATGTGTAGTGTTTTATATCGAAAATGTTTACTTGCTTCCTTCCCTGTCTACTAAATCTACTGCACCGGTGACGATATTAGATTTTCAAACATTATAACCGAGTCTCACTGTGAATAACTTGCTATGTGAAGATGTGATGAGTGTCAAGCACAAAAACATGATGTTCTTATTATAACCAATGAGTCTGTCCTACCCAGCGGTGAATGTCCAAATGTGTGCCTCTATTCCCAAGCACGTTGACGCATGGCCTTCCCCTTGTTTTGTAATGTTTGCGTCACACACAGAACTGATACAACAGCACATGTACAGTTTTCTCTCCCAAAGGGTCTTGTGCTGCTCCAGTATGAATTCTGCCTAGAGATATATATAAAAACATATGTCCATAAAACTCTACTTATTTACTTCAACACTCAAAGCACTGTGACATTCATACAGCCTCAAAGCACTGTGACATTCCATTTTGATGGATGGATTCTGCTAGGACAAGGTGTAAAAAAATCAGGCTCTACACAACGGTAACCTTTCTGTGCTCTCTTTGTGTCCTCTACAGATGTTGGCCAAATTCTTTGCCAAGGTAGCCACGAAGAGGGACTTACTGGGCATCCCTGAGGATGTGGGCGAGGCGGACTTTGTGCTGCGTGTGTGTGGCAGGTATAGCAGATGGGAAAACGCTCTCATCAGTTGACAGTTGATTTGTGCCATCTTTATGAAGATTCTTAAATTGTCCCTATGAAGTGTCAATTTAAACCAACTTCATAATGCCTAGAAGAAGGTCATCTGAAATATACATTTTGGCCAAATGTTCATCTGTTCTTGCAAAAATGTTAAAAGGATACCTGGCTAGTAAGCCAAATACTTTGTGCCTTAATACATAACGTATAATTATCCTCTATACCAGTGGTTCTCAAAGTGGATTCCAGGGACTTTGTGGGTTCCTTTAGGGGGGTCTAAATTGATCCATACAGGGTCCATTTGTAGACTGTCAGCGTTAAGGGGAGACCTTGAAATTTTAATGTTTGAGAAACACTGCTCTATATATACAATGTAAAATTAAAAACACCTTGGATATTTTATTTATTCTAGAAATAGATAATCTTTCACTCAATAGGGACAATGCCCTTCACCAAATCTTCTCACCGAAAATAGCCAATCTGCAAGCTCACAACACTTCAGAGCGAGATAAGCAGAGCGCTTGTAGATCTTATGTTTTGGCAAAACGTTCGCCTATTGTGACATGCCCAGACTGTGGACACAATAGCATCCATGTAAGTGTACTGAGACTGTCCCTTTGCCCTGGTGGAAACAGGGATGAGTACCTGTGCGAGGACAAGGCGCTGCAGTACTTCCACTGGGTCCGGCAGTGCCTGAAGAGCGGGGAGGACATTCACTTTGTCCTGGAGACGCCGCCAGACCCCGGCCTGGACCTGGTCCAGAAGGAGGACTGGTACCAGGTGGACGACTGCACCGGTGTAGGAGGTACACTGGTTTAAAGATAGAAGCATTGGAGTGGGAGGTATGGTCAGTGGCAGGGACTGGTAGAGAATGTTAGAGAGGCAGGGGCTGACATTTCTAAAATGGCCTTTTGGTGAAAATATCGAAAATAGCAGACATCCAAGCTCATGAACGCGTCGCGTGGTCGCTTTGATCCACAACAAGACAAAGACAACGTAGCGTCGGCAGGAATGATAGCGCCTCACCCCACGGAGGTTAGGGTTAAGGTTAGGCATAGTTTTACAGAGGATAAGGTTAGGGTTAGGGTTGGGGTTAGAGTTAGGCATAGTAAGCTAATGGCTAAACACAGCTAAGCAAGGCTAGTAGATAAACAAAGAGAGGCGTCGCAAACGAGTGACGTCAGCGACTACACAAGTGAATGGCTGTTGTCGCCATCTCATGGTGAATACGCAGAATTACACAGGTGCGCGGATAATAGACTATCAAGGTGAATTGATCCAGGTGGTGGTAGGGGTGTGTGGTGAACGACAAAACGAGCGCTCTTACCCCAATCTCACTGAGTTACCCAAACTGACTGTAACATATCGTCGTTGTCCGATGAAAACCTTGTATGTCCAAAACCGTTCGTTTTGCATTTATCATTTAAAAAATGAAAACAGCCGATCTACAAGCACACAACGCCTCGCACCGCGAGGCGTTGTGTGCTTGTAGATGTGCTGTTTTCACTACTTTTGTGTCACAGCCTTGTATGATGAAGCAGGGCTTTACTTTGCAAAAGAACGTACACATTTGAAACTTGGAGATACGAGGTTTCCACCCAACAACGACGATATACCACAAAACATCATCATCCTGGGTTTGAACACATGTGTCTTCCTAGCCTGGCATTGCCCAGACTGATCACGTGAGATCACACACGAGTTCCTGCCACCCTCCATCGTTGCCTGCGTGTCCATTCAGCAGACGCTCTTGTGCAACGTGACTTACAGAGTGCAAAGTAAGCACCGTGAACCATTAGTCAACCACCAACAGGGTTTAGTGGCCAAGGGAATTAAAGTGCTGAGAAAACAACTATGGATTACAATGTAACTAGTCGAACAAGTAGACATCAAATCTGGCATCTGTAAACAAGAAGGCTGGGAGATATGGACCAAGTCAAATATCACAATATTTTGGACAGACTACCTCAAAGAGGTTTTGATAAATAATCATTACTAATGCCTATATAATAACAGGATTGAAACTCAAAAATGGCAAAAGTAGCAGAACGATTCGTTGTGATGCTGTAGTACGAAGTAGGGCAAAAACACAAAAAGTTACAATATGAATAGTGTTATTTTGACAGCAATTTTAGATTTAGTTTTAGTCATAGTCTTTTGAATAAAATTATTTTGTTTTTGTCAACTAAAATGTATTTTGGCAGGCTTTGATGGCGCTGTAATGGGAGATTTTACACTTGGCTGCATGCTGAAAATAGCGTCACGATGCGACGCATTGTGAGCTGGTAGATCGGCTATTTTCAAATGGCTGAAATATATAGGGTTGCAGTGGTTAATGCATGTTTTATAATAATAATCAAAATCTACAGAGTAAATAGTACAATATTAGGATCCGAGATGTAGTGGAGAAGAAGTCAAAGTATTGGAAATTGGAAACAGTCAAGTAAAGTACAGGTACTTGGGACACAATGGTACTTGTTTTTATTTAAAGGTATATCAGGTATGCTCCCCACATATATCTGTTCCATGCTAGAACCAGTGATCTCCTTTTGCTGAAGGCTCCTCCAGCACACACAGTGCTGGGCGAGGCAGCTTTTTCCATCAGCGGCCCAACAAACTGGAACTTACTTGAAAAATCTTTAAAACTGTCCTCCCTGCCATCTCTTGGCAAGTTCAAAGGACCACTTTCAATCATCATTGCACATGTTTCACTTGATTTATTAGCTCTGTTCTTTTGTAAAATACTCTGTTTAATGTTTTAATATTGTGTTTTTATTGTTCTGTATTTGTAACCTTGGCTACATTGAAAATGAGGGCTTGCCCTCAACTGTACTTCGAGTATAAATAAAGGTGATGATGAAAGTACAAACTTAAATGTCCATCCATTTCCTCGAGTATAAATAAAGGTGATGATGAAAGTACAAACTTAAATGTCCATCCATTTCCTCGAGTATAAATAAAGGTGATGATGAAAGTACAAACTTAAATGTCCATCCATTTCCTCCCATCTCCCCAGTAGGGCTGTCACGATTATGACATTTTACATGACGATTAATTGTCTCTCAAATAATTGCGATTGCGTTTTTGTCGTTGACAATTACATTTATGTTTGGCTTTTAGGCTTTGAAATTGCACATGGTAGATATGACACATAACCTAAATATACAAAAAAATTACTGACATATTTGACAACTTAATACTTAAAAAAGAACATTGATAGTGGAAATAGCCGATCTACAAGCTCACAATGCGTCGTGAGCTTGTAGATCTGCTATTTCCACTATTTTTTACTTTAAAACATATATATGAACATTTTTCAACATGGATAGGATTATGACGATTATGAAAAATAATCACGATTATGTCAAATAATTGCGATTAGACGATTATGTAATTGTGACAGCCCTACTCCCCAGGCACCCATGAACAGCTGACCATCGAGGAGAAGGACCACGAGCGGGTGTTCACCATCTCCATGTTGGACTGCCACAGGAAGTTCAGGGTCAAGGTGCTGGGCATAGACATCCCTTCCCTGCCCAAGAACACAGATCTCACAGTCTACGTGGAGGCCAGCATCTTCCACGGTCAGCAGCTGCTAGCCCAGGTGATGATCAAAAGCACACCGTCACCAACCGTCTACACCAGTGGTTTTCAACCTTTTTCATGTCAAGGTCCATTATTTATTCTGCATTTGAGCCACGGACCACCATTTGATGAGATTTAGCCTCTCAGACCCAAGAGTAGAATATTTTATTATTGTTGGATTTTGTCCACATTTCCATGCTGTATTGATGTTGTACCATTGGAGAGATAACAACGCTTATCAAAATAACAATTCTTCCACATTCTCTAGTTGTGTAGACTTCTCGTAAATTAAGTCATGCAGATGTTTAACGATAATTTAACTATGTTTTTTTTTTAAAGATTTGTTTTTGGGCTTTTTATGCCTTTATTGATAGGACAGTAGACTGACAGGAAATGGGGAGAGAGATGGGGAATGACATGTGGCAAAGGTCGTCCGGATCAGGAAACGAGCAGGCGCCCCACGATTGAGAGCGTAATGTTTACACTCAAGTGTTAAAGATCTATAAGGGTCCATTTGGTTACCAACTCTCCATCGTTTAGCTGCGGACCACCTGGAACCCCCTCAAGGACCACTGGTGGTCCCCGGACCACTGGCCAATCAACAAGTCTTCACTTATCATGACTTTTAGATGGATAGATAGATACCTTTATTATCCCAACGAGGAAATTCAGTAAACCTTTGTGTGGTTAGCAGCCAGGCTTTGGGGACAGTTCCATTCTACACAGTATCTTGCTTTTACAGTATAGGCCTACATGCACACTAATACCTTGATTAGTTGGGTCCAATGTCCAATATTTTTTTTCCCTTGTTTTATTTACCGGTAGCTTATTTAAAGTAAGGGTATGCATGCACTAAAAGCTTCAGCCTACACCTTTTCGGTCTAGTGGTCTTGTACTGGTTTGTTTTTGTTTTTATTGTATGGGTTCCCATTCCGACACATCCCCATTCCGAACACCAGGTTAGCATTCACCAGTGTTCATTTTAAGGTTAGGGTTAAGGTTAGGTTTAGGTGGACGGAGTAGCAATGTGTCGGAGTGCCGATATATAACCGTCTGTCTCCCTGCTCTCAGGAGAGGACAAACCTTTCATGGAAGATGTTTTATGGATGGCTGGAGTTCAACATCAAGATCAAAGACCTGCCAAAAGGCTCTCAACCTGCAGGTATGTAGCTCTGGATCTGTGTTCAACACGTGATGTACAGGTAGCAGTGATTCCCAGTCCCACAGTCTGATATGCATTAGTCCATGGACCTGCATTTGATACCACTTAGAATAGTCCATGGGCCATACGAGATGTTGGTATCCGAAAGGTGTCAAAGGTTACCATGCATTTTTGAAAATTTCGGTCGGTCGGGTCGGGCAGGGGGTGGCGGTGGGGCCCTTTGATTTGGAGAAGTGCCAGGGCCCGGTGATTCTTAAATCGCCACTGTGTATGTCTGAGGAAAGACCAGATGGTTTGAAAGGACACTTCTCTCCACTAGGTGTGCTGTGGGAAGGCACCCCAGACCCCCAACTCCAAGGGAGGCTCCGCCCTGCAAGAGAACACTGGAAGTGAGGGTGAGGAAAAGGCTTCCATTATTATCTATCTCAGTGTTCTCAACCTGGGGTCTGGTTCCCCTCGGAGGGGCGCGAGGCCTTGTCTTCATGGGTAGTCATATAATTTATTATCAAAAATCCAGTCCAAGTAAAAATTACAAAGAAAAACAAACAAACAAACAGCTGAACTACAATGTGAGCTTGTAGTAGGCTATGTTTTCGGTGAACCACAAACAGCTCTGTCTCAAAAGATTAGAATATTGTGTAAAAAAAGCATTGGAAGCATCAGATGTCATAGCATCCCAAATCATCACTGACTGGAA
>NW_027664753.1:0-17584 GCF_963921795.1 Nannobrachium achirus | reverse complement strand
GCTGCTTACATCCAACCTCTAATGGCTTCCAACATGAACAAGCTTGTCAACAGGACCACATCGTTTAAATATACAGGCCAGAACATAACACATAAACATAGGCCTATGTACATACATACATACATACATACATACATGGTGACACCTTCCACACATACATGGTGACACCTTCCACACAGGCATTCAGCCACACACACAGACCGACCCATTTTGACCACAACACATCAGCTGCCATTAATGCCAGTGCAGTGTCTCTGCCCGCCTTGCCCTCCTCCTCCGCCTGATGCACAGACAGTCGTCCTCAGCAGCCCCCTCCATACATCCATCCCTCCATCCATCCATCCATCCCCATCTCTCTCTCTCCATCCCAACCCCCACCATCCATCCACCCATCCATCCATGTACGACCCACAAGCCCACACAGCAGCAGCATCAGCAGCATCCCCCCCAGAAAAATATAAAGACACACAAAAAAAAACATTAAAATACACACAACAATACCTCAGTGTGGCTCCTATCAATGCCTCTTCCTTCCCCTGCTAGTAATCCACTGGCAGCGCGTCGACAAGAAGAAGAAGAAGAGGAGGAAAAAATCCCTACGAGGTGAAGATGAGAGGAGAGAAAAAACGGGTGCAGATTCCAAATACCTCTATCTCTCTCTCTCTCTCTCTCTCCTTTTTCTTTCCCCTCGGGGGGAAGTGGCTGTCTCTCTCTGTCTCTCTCTCTCTCTCTCTCTCTCTCCTGTGCGTCCGAACGCTGTGGTCCAGGCGTTGGTGAGGCTAAGCTAACGGGAGCTAAACAGGCAGCATCCACACAGAGGTTGAAGATTGCTCTCTCACACACACACATACATACATACATACGCACAGCAATGAAGGCTTCTCTCTCTCTCTCTTTCTCTCTCTCTCTCTCTGACTGAGCCCCGCTGTCTGCCGTCTCACAGGCACCCACATTGCACCCGCCCACCTCTTCTCTCTCTCCTCTCTCTCTCTCTCTCTCTCTCTCTTTTCTTCCCTTGGCCATTCACCCCGTCTCTCAACTCTTATTCTCACAGCCCCCCCACCCTCATTCCTTCCCCCCCAGCCCAACAACCGACCCCCCCTCCCCTCGTTTCTCCTCCCTTTCCCCAGTTATATGTCTCTATCACACACACACACACACACACACACACACACACACACACACACACACACACACACACACACACACACACACACACACACACACACACACACACACACACACACACACACACACACACACACACACACACACACACACACACACACACACTACAGTAGTACATAATACATACATACTATATATAATACACATGCCTTTGGCTGCCTAAACAGGACTATTCCCAGAGGCCATCCCCGGTGGTCATCATCACACCAATACATTCAGGGGGGGGGGCTTTGAGGAGGTGGGTGGGGGTCATTGCCTAGGGTGGGGGGAGGGGGGGCTTTGAGCCTCAAAGCCCCACCCACCCTAGGCAATGACCCCCACCCACCTCCTCAGAGGAGGGTGGGGGGGTCATTGCCTAGGTTATGCTTTTTAGGAACGGGGGATGAGATGAGACCGCAAGGGATGAGGGGTCGACTTTCTGAAAGTGGACAAAGGGTTATAGGAAACCAAAGAGTTCCAAGAGTTCCATTAACTCTTGTTTGCTTTTTTTGTAAGGTATGTGGGGGCAAGGAAAGGATTCATAGCTTGGACTCCTGGATGTAACAATATACATCAATCTAAAAAAAAGATTAGAATATTGTGTATTATATTATATTGCAGATGCCCTAGCACCCCAGATCATAACTGACTTCAGAAACTTCCCACTGGACTTCAAGCAACTGCTGACTTCAGAAGGTCGACATTTTTCTATTATAGATCCTTGTTTTGAGTGGTCTCGTGTGACATTGTAATATTTTGAAATATGGACTTTTGATATTCATGAGCTGTATGCCATAGAAATTCAAAATGTTAACACAAAAGGTTTGGAAAAATTCACTGAATGTTCAATGTATCTATACTATATGAACGTTTCAAGAAAATGTACTTTTACACAATATTCTAATTTCTTTTGATGTGTCTGTAGTCTCGCTTCATTATAGCTAGCATGATTCCAGCCAAAAGAGTATGGTTGTCTGGATATGGTGTGAGTTCACTTTGTCCACAACAATGGACTGGACAGGAATGCCTGTGCAGCTTCTTCCATTGTCTTGCACCACCAGCACCACCCAGACCCCCAGTGGGAAGACCATAGGACGGCCAGAGGGGGCTGAAGAGGGTGCGGAGGGAGGGGTGGAAAAGTGAGCCTTGGTAAAAGAGAGTAAGATCAAAGGTGTGTGTGTGTGTGTGTGTGTGTGTGTGCGTGCGTGCGTGCGTGCGTGCGTGCGTGCGTGCGTGCGCGTGCGTGCGTGCGTGCGCGTGCGTGCGTGTGAGAGAGAGAGAGAGAGAGAGAATGAGAGAGAGAGAGAGAGACAAAGACAGAGAGAGAGAGCGCTACCACCACGGTATTGCCATGGCTGTAAGCAACAGCTTGGCCACATCATCACAAGGCTCACCGTCCACTGAAATCAATGTTTCTGTGCGACGTATGGAGGAAGACAAGAGTTCTGCCCGGCAGCAACTACCGGTATATCTGTTCTGATCTCCTGGCTACGCTTACAGGAACAAACATGCTGGGTACTGGTTGGGTACATACCCTTACAGGAACAGGCTGGGTGTACCCTTACAGGAACCAACAGGCTGGGCACTGGGTGGGTACATACCCTTACAGGAACAGGCTGGGTGAACCCTTACAGGAACAAACATGCTGGGTACTGGTTGGGTACATACCCTTACAGGAACAGGCTGGGTGTACCCTTACAGGAACCAACAGGCTGGGTACTGGGTGGGTACACCCTCCCTCACATCCATCCCTCTCATTCCCACTAAGCTTGTCTAACACAAACGCACATTTGTTTACGTGAAACCCAGCATGCTATTACCTGCAGAATTCTACTTGTTTGTGTACGAAAAAGAAAAATATGTAGTCGTTTTTTTACATATCGTTGCTGTCGGGAAGAAGCCTCTTATCTCCATGTTCTAACTGTGTAAATGAATGCCCAACTTGATCATGCAACTCCCTCACTCAAAAGTAGAACATCTGGGGATAACCGCCTGGCCTAGCGGTCCAGGCACATACCACATAGGCTCTGATGCCTGACAGTGTGTCGCGAGTTCGAGTCCCGAACCCGACGACCTTTGCTGCGTGTCACTTCCCATCTCTCTCCCCATTTCCTGTCAGTCTACTGTCCTAACAATAAAGGCATGAAAGCCCCAAAACAAATATTAAAAAGACTTTTGCTTGAAAAGTAACAGTTTTGGACATAAAGACGATAATGATAGACTCAAACCATACGGTATAGTGTAAGGCTATCTCTCCTGTATCGACCACTAAGGAATAGTATGCATTCTGTAATCCAATATGAGATGGAGTGGGAAGATAAGAGTTGCCACTCTATCCGTGATATTGACCTCCGTGTTTAGCTTTAGACAGATTCCTATAGATAGTGTGTGAGCTATTCACACACACACACACACACACACATGAAGTACCCTCAAACCAGTTGAACAGGATGTGTGTGTGTGTGTGTGTGTGTGTGTGTGCGCGCGTGCGTGCGTGCGTGTGTGTGTGTGTGTGTGTGTCCAAGTATGTTTACTCGCCTGGCAAAAACAACTTCCCTCTCGTACAGTACTGCTACACACACACACGTTGGCAAACATACACACACACACACACACACACACACACACACACACACACACACACACACACACACACACACACACACACACACACACACACACACACACACACACACACACACACACACACACACACACACACACACACACACATCCTGCGCTTGCCTTCCACAGTCAACAAAAACACAGAGAGTCTATAATTACAGCTAATTCCTGCTTAGTCCTGTGTTTCCATTGTTGGCTGCTGCTGTGGCTGTGCTGCTAGGAGTGACAGCCCCTGGTCTTTGTTCAGGTAGCTCTACCCTACCAACCATGTGAAGGTTGCATCTGTGGATGCAATCTGTAGGCCTACCTAAAACACACACAGCCTGGGCCCAGACAGACGGCTTCCTCACACACATGCGCACGCGCACACACACACACACACACACACACACACACACACACACACACTAGGGATGGGGCGATAAGCGATATTATCGTTTATCACGATAAAAAAACACTCACGATAATCGTATCGTGGAGATTTAATTTATCGTGATATCAATCTTTCGTGCATGACATGCTGCTATGGCATTGGTCCGACATGTCATTGTGCCTACATCCCATTAGTCCCAATCTGGTGAATGCTAACCTGGTGAAAATACTATGCCTAAACCTAAACCTAACCTCAGTAAAGCTATGCCTAAACCTAACACAAACCCTAACCCTGACCTCAGTAAAACTATGCCTAAACCTAACCCAAACCCTAACCTCAGTAAAACTATGCCTAAACCTAACCCTAAAACCTAACCCTAATCAAATTAGGACTAATGAGATGTAGGACTAATGAGATGTAGGACTAATGAGATGTAGGACTAATAGGATGTAGGACTTATGGGCAGTCCCCCAAGACACTGGCTGGCACGCAACTAAGTATAAATCACGGTTAACTCTTAATTCCCACCCCCTAAACCTGTAACCTAAACCCCTGAACCTCTAAATCCAAACTCCTAACCTCAACGTTTAATCTTTTCCTAATATTGTAGACGTTATCTCTGAAAATCTCTTTTCGTCTAGTTCTCATATTCTACCTGTGGAGGCATTTGGTCCTCACAGGAATAGTAATGCAAACACACACAAACACACACACACACACACACACACACACACACACACACACACACACACACACACACACACACACACACACACACACACACACACACACACACACACACACACACACACACACACACACACACACACACACACACACACACAGGAGTATGCAATCCAACACCGGCACATAGCAAGACTCCTCATCAAGCAGCGCTGCTGGAATGCAAGTTGAACTGGTATGGGTGGGGGGGGGCTATCCTGTCTGCCACAACAAATCTGTGTCCGCGTGCACTTGATTGTGTGTGTGTGCGTGCGTGTGTGCGTGTTAGCTATAGGGGAGCTAGCAGAAGCCTATGTAGCTTTGAGTTTGTGCGTGTGTGTGTGCGCGTGTGCGTTCTAAATTACATCTCTCCATCCCTCCTATTCCCTTACCCACCCATCCCCCCGCTCTTACTCCCCCCCCCCCCCAAAAAAAAACACCCCACCCATCCCCCACTCCAGCCCCTTCTCCTGTCTGTCCTCTTAGCCTATATACAAGCCGCCCAAACGCCTGAGCTGCACGCGAGCCTCGCGATCCATCACACACACACACACACGCACACACACACATAGAGAGAGAGAGAAAACGCATGCTTCCACAAAAGACGGCCCCTTGTATGAGCAGCGCGGAAAGCGGAGGGGAGGAGGATGAGGAGGGCATAAAGAGACAGAGGGAAAGAGAGAGAGGAGAGGAGAGGCGACCATGGTTTTCCCAGGGACCCTGAGCGCAACGGTGGGGGCCGATGGATGGGCAAGGAGGGTCGCGAGCTCCCTACATCACATCCGATAAAGGAAATCATTAACTGGAAAACATCAAATTAACTTCTGAAAAGGCTTCTAGGACTACACTAGCCTACTAATAAAACTAGTGGAACCGCGATCTTGCTACACGTGAATAACTGTGGTTGTAAACAATAACAAAGACCATATAAGTACTTATTAGTCTAGTAGTGGGAAGAAGGGTTTATCATCACGGCCCCAAATAACTCTTAAATATCTTGCAAATGGTGACGAGTCTCTTACGAAATCGGCAAGAGTGCCTCTCATCATTTTATATCAGGGGCGGGTTCATCTAGGCATTTTTGCTAAATGGAAAGCCGAGTAGCATACCAAGCTATTCCTAAAATACATACGTTTACGTTTCCAAATGAAAAGTTGAATCAATAATATTAGTTTACTGTCATGAAACTGTACCCTTTCCTATGGAATACTTCTAATAAATACGTAAAGCTCGCAACTCTCCTTGCCCATCGGCCCCCACCGTTGTCGGGGACAGAGGTTTTTTGGGGGGAATGCTGAGTGTGCGGATGGGGGTGGGGGGGGGGGGGGTGACCGCAAGGGAGGCTGAGGAGGGACGGAGGAAAGAGAGGGAGGAAGGAGGGAGTTCTATTACAGGAGAACAATATGGAAACTAGGAGGAGATACATACACCAGGGTTAATTTAGACCTGTGGTTCCTAAACTTGGACATTTGAAGGTCTCCCTTTAACTCTGACAGTGTACAAATGGAACCAAATGGAACCCGTACGGGTCCATTTGGTTCCATTTGTACACTGTCAGAGTTACAGACATGTATGGGTCAATTAAGACCCCCACAAAGGAACCTACAGAGTCCTTGAAATCCACTTTGAGAACCACTGATTTAGGGGGACTGCCCATAAGTCCGAAATCTCATTAGTCCTACATCTCATTAGTCCGAATTTAGTTAGGGTTGGACACTGCTCCTACAGATTTTGCCCTAAAATCACGCAAAGCGGTACACAGTATCTCTAAAGTTATGTCATCAACATGGATCTGTCCCATTTCCCATATTCCCTCCTGATTGGCTACCATTGCCTTCTAAAGTTTGTGTATGTGAGCTGACGGTCGCTTATCTCCCAATTTAGGGAGTCTTACTGGTGGATACAAGGGGTTTCTGACCGACAGTGGCCATTATGGTTGTGGGATCAACCTTCATGCTTTGTGCGAAGCACACACACGCGCACGCGCACACGCACACGCACGCACACACTACACTAGACTAGATGTTTATGAGTGCACCTCAGTGATTAAAATGGCTGTTATGACCCCTCCCCCTCACCCCCACCAGGGTCTGGTTGACATATGGTGGTGGTGGTGGTGGGGGGGGGTATAATGCCCATGAACTGTCCTGAAAAATCCCCTGGAATACAGATAGCAATTTACGTGAGAGGGTCATGAATAAACTAATTGGTAAAGACAACTGATGAAAAGTCATTAGGGGAAAAGCAGTTGGCGGGGGGGCATGGGATCTATTCATAAATTAACTGCAATATAAAAAGAAGTGGTGATATCTGGAGGCATCGGAGGGACATATACTGTAGGCACAGAGATAAAAATGAAAAGTGATTAATAAATTGCTGTTCAGAGTATTGATCACACATCCTGAGAGAAGGATGACGTCGCGGTCGGGCAGAAACCTCTCCATCTCCGTCGTTTTGATGGGGTTCCATGATCCCCCCCCCTCCGAAAAAAACATGATGATAAGGTATCATGATTATACTAGGAGAAGGATTTTTTTACAAAAAAAGTGTACAGAAAGAGTTAAAATTGTGTTTTTATGTGGCCACACCCACCTGTTCATTAAGTATGCCTGGTTGTCATGGTGGGTGGTGACCCAGCTGAGGTTAGCCACACACACAGTGTTAGGTGTATGGTAAAGGGGGAGGGGATGATTTTATGATTAAATCAAGTGTTTTTCAATCGGGCCTTTTGACTCAGAGGCTTTCAGCTTTCAGGAAGTAAACAAAAATACACAGGGAAGACAAATCTGCACATTATGACCCCACACCCGGAGGCCTATTAGAGTAATGTTAACCCCATAGACACATACAAAACAGAAAATTATGGCACAACCTATTTAACTTTTTGTATTTTTCTCGTAAATTATCGCCCTTGCTTCATGCTTCAGCGTCACACAAAAGCATCGAAACGCCTCGCTTCTCGCCACGTTTCAAGCTTGCGGAGCTGCTACTTTTTTAGTGTTTTTTTTTTTTATTTGAATCCTGAAAAGTAACAATTTTGCACATACATGTGGTCTCCAACAGACAGAGACGATATAGCAGAACCAAAAGTAGGCAAGTGGTGAAACAAAAGTGTTAGGAATGCTTCAGCAGAGTGGGCTTCACAACATGGATCGGGTCCAGAAACAAGTTAAAACATTTTGAGAGGGGAGTCTTCGGTGCAACGAGACAGAAAATTACATCTAATAGAGTATAACGGTGGCGGCCATTTTTTAAACCCACTGGCTTTAGTTTCCACAGATAGAGCTATCAGGAAGAAAAAAAATCCTTGCTTCTAAACATGGGTTTCGATATATTTTTGGTCAGTTGCCCAGCCCTATTACACATAACAGGAAAAACGGCCCCAAAAAATGCAAAAGGAACAGCATGTGAACTGTCTATTTTGCAGTGAATTCTGCGCGTCTCTCTCGTGCTGAGGTCATGGTCAACGGGGAATTTCTTCTCCCGTATCGAGTGGACGATAAGCTCCAATCTGATTGGTCCACACAAGTGGATTTAGCGATCACCTGGGACTTGGGGTTGAAATATGAGAGGGGCGTTTTACATCCATCCATCCATCCATCCATTCACCCGTCTTTCTATCCTGTCCTATCCAGTTAGTCTCTGCATAGTGTTGCTGTCGGGCAGAAACCTCTTATCTCCATTGATGGTGTTTTTTTGCAGATTAACGTCATACCTGATCATTACAGCGCCCCACAAAAGTATCAAAAACAGCGGATCTGAAAGCTCGAAACGCAGTGCGAAGCTGTTTTAGAATTTGAGCCCTCAAAAGTAACCATTTTGGACATATTATGGGATAGGTCATCTTGCGCGTCACCTTACCCCTAATCAAATTTTTACCAATTTTGATTTTTGGAGCTGTGTGCAGCTCCCTATACGTGGCTGTGTGGGTCTGTGTGTGTGTCTGTCTGTCTGTGTGTCTGTGTGTATGTAGCCTGACTTCGGCGCGTAACTAGTGCCGCACCATTTACGCCACTCGCGCAATATATACATCAAAATGTGCGGCTCGGCCGGGAATGGTGTTCTATTACCTTTCGTTCCGATCCGCCTTACCATGCCGACGTAATCGGCAAAAAACGACGCTTAATTGTCCCCATTGACTTATAATGGGACAATGCAAGAAATCACTTTCAAGTATTTTTCTCTCGTAAACCATAGGAGCTACAGTTTCAAACCTCGGAGAGGAGATTCATAATGATTTTAAGAATGAATCGAAAAATAATTACATCACTCGGCCTCATGGTGGCGCTATAACGGCCCACTTTACGTTTTGCCCCGTAACTCTTGAACCGTAGATCGGAAAATTAAAATTCTTTTTTCCCTGGATTCCTTGGGTCAAGACCCATATAGGCCACGCCCATTTGCGCCAGGATAGATTTTCCGCCATCTTGAATTTTCTCCAAAACACTCTTTTTGCTCCTTTTCCTACATATTTTCTTCAAATGTCACAAAAATCGGTACACATGATCCACACACACACACACACACACACACACACACACACACACACACACACACACACACACACACACACACACACACACACACACACACACACACACACACACACACACACACAGCTCCACTTCACACGGGTGTGATTTTTTTTTTTAAAACAGCTCAATTAGACGATCTACAAGCTCAAGTACTTGTCAATGTAGAGCGGCTAGTTGAACTAGTTCAAAAATGTTCTTTAAAACAGTAAAATGTAGCTAATAAGTTTAGGGATAAGCGAGGAAGCGGAGGCGCAAGATAGGGCCCATGATGATGATTCCACCCGACAGAAACAATAGTCAAACCTAATGCCTATGGGCACTCTCTAATCAGCAGTGGTGGAAAAAGTACACACATTTTTACTTAAAGGACAACTCCCCCCTAAATCACTTCTAGGCTCATTTTCCCTACTTATATTGATCCCAAGAGACTGTCCATGGGGTCTATTAGGCAGAAATCCCCCTGTTGTCCAGTTTCCCCAGCAGAACCCAGCAGCCCTCATAGCATAGAGTGGAGCCTATAAGCCTATCGCTATGACACAAATTCTTGTGGTCAAAAGTGTTTAATTTTTCATGAATGTGTCACTAATTGTCATTACAAACACATCCATGCCTTCGTTGTCCCACACAAGCCACCATAATCTCATAAATAATGTTTTGGGGTGAACATTCTTCACAAGTGCCAATCAAAGTGACTGTACTGGCCAATCACAGGGCATCTTTTCCGGGACTTGACAAAACATTAAAAGCCTAACATCGGTTTAGCAGAGTGTGATGGCTTGTGTGGGACGACAATGACATGAATGTGTTTGTAATAACAACTTGTACCACATTCATGAAAAATTAAAACACTATTGACCACAACAAATAGTGTAAAAGCGATAGGCTTATAGACTCCACTCTATGCTATGAGGGCTGCTGGGTTCTGCTGGGGAAACTGGACAACAGGGGCATTTCTGCCTAATAGACCCCATGGACAGTAATTTACTTAATTACTTTACACCACTGCTAATCATCCCCAGCATTAACAGAGGACAGACTGAACAGGAATGCACAGATGCTACTCTGTCAGGTCCTTATCACCTTAGCTGCCAGTCTTTGCTTGGCTCCGCGTGATTAAAGTTAAGTTCACAGTCATGGCTCAGGAGGGACACATGGAGCACAGCTGGAAACTCTCAGGTGATTACTTTAACATTTAGAAGCTTTCATTGATTTAGAGCTTACAGGTAGTTTGCAATTGTATTGAGTTAGCTAGTTCTGTATAACTCTCAGGTGATTAAGGTAGTTTGCAATTGTACTGAGTTAGCTAGTTTGGTATCTATGGGAGCTTTTTAGCTGTAAACCCCATTGTTTCTGATCTGACTCTGTGAGTGGCTGGCCTGTTCCCACTTCCTCCCCCCAATGAGCATGTCACACTGCTTATAAAGGGAGGCATTGGAGTGGCCTGTACAGTCATGGCTCAGGAGGGACACATGGAGCACAGCTGGAAACTCTCAGGTGATTACTTTAACATTTAGAAGCTTTCATTGATTTAGAGCTTACAGGTAGTTTGCAATTGTATTGAGTTAGCTAGTTCTGTATAACTCTCAGGTGATTAAGGTAGTTTGCAATTGTACTGAGTTAGCTAGTTTGGTATCTATGGGAGCTTTTTAGCTGTAAACCCCATTGTTTCTGATCTGACTCTGTGAGTGGCTGGCCTGTTCCCACTTCCTCCCCCCAATGAGCATGTCACACTGCTTATAAAGGGAGGCATTGGAGTGGCCTGTACAGTCATGGCTCAGGAGGGACACATGGAGCACAGCTGGAAACTCTCAGGTGATTACTTTAACATTTAGAAGCTTTCATTGATTTAGAGCTTACAGGTAGTTTGCAATTGTATTGAGTTAGCTAGTTCTGTATAACTCTCAGGTGATTAAGGTAGTTTGCAATTGTACTGAGTTAGCTAGTTTGGTATCTATGGGAGCTTTTTAGCTGTAAACCCCATTGTTTCTGATCTGACTCTGTGAGTGGCTGGCCTGTTCCCACTTCCTCCCCCCAATGAGCATGTCACACTGCTTATAAAGGGAGGCATTGGAGTGGCCTGTACAGTCATGGCTCAGGAGGGACACATGGAGCACAGCTGGAAACTCTCAGGTGATTACTTTAACATTTAGAAGCTTTCATTGATTTAGAGCTTACAGGTAGTTTGCAATTGTATTGAGTTAGCTAGTTCTGTATAACTCTCAGGTGATTAAGGTAGTTTGCAATTGTACTGAGTTAGCTAGTTTGGTATCTATGGGAGCTTTTTAGCTGTAAACCCCATTGTTTCTGATCTGACTCTGTGAGTGGCTGGCCTGTTCCCACTTCCTCCCCCCAATGAGCATGTCACACTGCTTATAAAGGGAGGCATTGGAGTGGCCTGTACAGTCATGGCTCAGGAGGGACACATGGAGCACAGCTGGAAACTCTCAGGTGATTACTTTAACATTTAGAAGCTTTCATTGATTTAGAGCTTACAGGTAGTTTGCAATTGTATTGAGTTAGCTAGTTCTGTATAACTCTCAGGTGATTAAGGTAGTTTGCAATTGTACTGAGTTAGCTAGTTTGGTATCTATGGGAGCTTTTTAGCTGTAAACCCCATTGTTTCTGATCTGACTCTGTGAGTGGCTGGCCTGTTCCCACTTCCTCCCCCCAATGAGCATGTCACACTGCTTATAAAGGGAGGCATTGGAGTGGCCTGTACAGTCATGGCTCAGGAGGGACACATGGAGCACAGCTGGAAACTCTCAGGTGATTACTTCAACACTTTAGAAGCTTTCATTGATTTAGAGCCATCCAGTGAGTTAAAACATCAGCAAGTGGACCATTCAGATCCAGCAATCTGAGCTATCAGTCGGGGCGGGTGGGGCTCCTAGCCATGGTAGGCAACCCACCTAGGAGACGGTCACTCTGAGGTAAAAACCAGGACTGTGAGAATTTGCGACCCCACAGTCCTTAAACTAGCATTGAAAAGCCAACCATGAAGAACAAAGTCATCCCAAATCCTATACTTCCAGCGGCGGGAGTCCGCAGGAGCATCGCGGCGGATGGTGGTGCTGGTCCTCCTTCCGGAGGACATCATGACGACAGGACCTCAAACCCACGGGAACGAGGGAGGGTTCTGTCTGACCACAGCATCCCACCCAATGCACTCATGCGTTGTCGGAGACCATTTGTAATGGGGACCTTCAACGCATGCACAGTGAGAGAAGAAGCTAGACTGGTGGAATTGGCACACTGTGCTGAAGAGCAGGGGGGTAGAGATCCTGGGAGTCCAGGAACACAGAAGAGTCCACACTGTTGACCCCACTGATGACCAGATAGTTGACCAGATAGTTTACCGCAAAGTGGAGAAACGCACGTTCATCACTGCATCTGCGTGGCGAAACGGGGCCCAGGCTGCAACAGGGGGTGTAGGACTAATGCTGGGTTCTCTGGCGCGCAGGGCCCTTCGACGGGTTCACAAGCACACCGAAAGGATCCTAATGGCTGAGTTTGCAGGTAACCCAGTAACAACAGTCTTAGTGGTGTACTCGCCCACTAACACGGCATCGCATGAGGATGTTGAGAAGTTCTATGAGGACCTCACAGCAGCAGTCCGAGGTGTCCCAGCGCACAACTTCCTGGCAATCCTTGGCGACTTCAACGCCAGGATTGGACAGGAGGACGCTCCATTCCCATACCATGAGTCTACCAACCGCAACGGCGCATACCTCACAGCCCTTCTCATGGAACACCAGCTCCTGGCAGCGAACACCATGTTCCGGAAGAGAACAGGGAAGAGATGGACCTTCCGAGACCGAGCCTCAAGGCCTGGGGAGCTACCTAGGCTATACCAGTTGGACTACATCCTAGTGAGGCAAAAGTGGAGGAATTCCATCCTGAACGCTGAGCCATACAGCACGTTCAGCTCTGTAGGCTCTGACCACCGTGTGGTCTCCATGAGGGTACGACTGAGCCTCAGGGTCCCCAAGCCAAGCCCCAAGATTCGGCATGACTGGAAGGCATTCACGACCAATCCGGGCCTCCAAACCAGGTACTCGGAGGAAGTCAGGAAGCGCTTTCGGCAGCTGGATAGGGGAGAGGAGCCCAGCCGTGAATATGGGAGATTCATCACAGCGAATGAGGAGGCGACCAGACTGTGCGTGCCAGTGCTGAACAGAGTAAGAGCACCACCACGGTCCAGACACCCGAAGGTTGTAGCAGCACGAGGCAGGATGGAGGAAGCACGACTCAACTTTGAGCGTGAACCAACAGAGGAGGGTCGCGAGACACTGAACGAGGCCAAACAGTCTCTCTTCAGCACCTACGACGCCATCAAAGGGGAAGAAGTGATGGAAAGTGTGCGAAGAGTGCAGGCAGCGCAAGGTGAAAGGCAATACGGGGAGGCCTGGAAGGTAATAAATGAGATGACAGGGCGGAAGAGGGCCAAGGAGGGCCAGGTGGAGGGACACAGTCCAGAGGAGAGGGTGGCAACATGGTTCGACCACTTCCAGAGGCTCCTGGGAACATCAGTGGAAGAGGGAGAGGAGGAAAATATACCGACAGTCCTCCAGGGCCTGAACATCGACGATGGACCCTTCACAATCAGCGAGCTCGCCAGGGCAAAATCCACCCTAAGAGAGGGAAAGAGTGCTGGGCCGGATGGCATACCCCCAGAGGTCTTGAAGAACTGCGACCTAGACAACCTCATCCTAGACTTTTGCAACAATGCTCTACAGCACAACAAGCAACCTGAAATATGGTCTCTGTCTAATATCATCCCGGTGCCTAAAGCTGGAGACCTCTCAAAGCCAGACAACTACAGAGGCATCAGCCTGACATGTATCACTGCTAAGGTCTTCAACCGAATGATACTGAACAGGATACGGCATGCCATCGACCCTCACCTGAGAGAGAACCAAAATGGTTTTCGAGAGGAGAGAACAACCGTAGCACAGATCCTGGCATTAAGGAGATTAATAGAGGAGGTGAAAAAGAACAACCTAGCAGCTGTACTGTGCTTCATTGACTTCAAAAAGGCTTTTGATTCTATCCACAGAAGCAAGATGGTGAAGATCCTTGAGGCCTACAATGTCCCTCCCAACATTCTCCGGGCTATCGAGACCATGTACGCAAAAACAAGGGCCAAAGTGGTGACCCCAGATGGCAGCAGTGAGGTGTTTGACATCCGAGCTGGGGTAATGCAAGGAGACACCCTAGCCCCCTACCTCTTCATCATAGTTCTAGATTATGCGCTCAGGAAAGCCATAGGGGGACGGGAACAAGAGCTTGGCTTCACGCTAACACCAAGGAGGTCAAGACGGCATCCCGCAGTAGTTCTGACAGACCTGGACTATGCGGACGACATCAGCCTGCTATCCGACAGCATGGAACAAGCACAAGATCTCCTGAACAGGGTGGAGATAGAGTGTGCCAAAGTTGGTCTCAGGCTAAACGCTAAGAAAACTGAGGTTATCACCTATAACCTACCTGATCACTCACCTCTGACAACAACAGAAGGAGCTGTGTTGAAGGAAGTCAAGGACTTCAAGTACCTGGGCGCATGGGTCGACTCAACTGAGAAAGACCTTAAAGTAAGGAAGGCACTCGCTTGGAGGGCCCTGAACGGCATGAACAGTGTATGGAACTCTAACCTCCCCCGCCAAATCAAACTTAGCTTCTTCTTTGCAACGGTGGAGTCTGTTCTCCTCTATGGCAGTGAATGCTGGACCCTGAAGCCAACCCCGCAGAAGTCTCTAGACGGGTGCTACACTAGAATGTTGCGTGCAGTACTCAACATCAACAGGAGTGCACATGTTACAAACGAGAGCCTGTATGAGGGAATACCAAAGGTAAGCGAGAAAATTGCCACCAGAAGAATGAGACTAGCAGGACACTGCCAAAGACACCAGGAGCTTCCAGCCAGCAAATTGGTACTGTGGGAGCCAACACACGGGCACCGGCCGCGAGGACGTCCCACAAAAACATACGTGGACATACTCAAGGAAGACGTAGGGACACAGAACACCAATGAGCTGGCCAGATGTATGGAGAACCGAGATGACTGGAAACAACGATGGAGGGCTCGTCTGAGGACGACCTAGATAGATATCAGCGGTGACCCAACAACAGGCAGCGCTAGGCCCTGATGATCACCGACAGCCACCAGACGGCCTTTTACTGCTAACAGGAGGAGAGAGACGGGTCAACAACCTGACACTACAGCAGTGCTAGGAGGAGAGCCAACCAACATCAACCTCTCTGTTGGACAAGACACAAGGAGGCAGTGCTTTTCAGAGGTGTAAAGTAACTAAGTACATTTACTTAACTACTGTACTTAAGTACTGTACTTAAGTACTGTACTTAAGTACAAGTTTTAGTTATTTGTATTTTACTTGAGTATTTCCAATTTCCAATACTTTTACTTTTACTTTCCACTAAAATTTCGGTTCTTTTACTCCACTACAATTATTTGAAAACTTAAGTTACTAGTAACTTTCCAGATTTTGATTATTATTACAAAACATTTGAAAATAGCCGATCTACAAGCTCACAAGGTGTCACGGTGCAATGCATTGTGAGCTTGTAGATCTGCCATTTTCAAAAGACGTACAGTTTTTTCTTTTGGGTCGCGACTCGCGAGCTAAAAAGGTTTGGGAACCACTGGTTGGGAGTACAGGAAGGGAGAAGATGGACTCGTCCCTGCGTGTTAAAGGAGAATTCCATGGTAAATTGCTTTCTCACCTCATTTTCTTGTTATTTAGCCTCCAAAAAAATAGGTCCAGGTGTTTTTTTAAATCCAAAAAAGCATTATTGTCCATTTCGTCCGAGTCGCGGCAACTTTATACAGTTTTTTTTTTTTATTCATCGGCAATTCTGCTTATTTACATTGCTTTAAAATCCACTTCTTCGCCTCATATCGGCTCTCTGTACACACACTGTTGTGGTAGAAACAACTTTGCATTGCAGGCTTACGTCATTGTTGTGATTTGGCCGTAAAATGATTCGGTCACGTTCTCACGAGACTTCAGAATCCTATTGAATCCATTCTGAAGTCTCGCAAGACGAGATTTAGAACGTGACCGAATCGTTTTACGGCAGATCTCATTACCAAAGTTACCATGGGGTAACTTCTTCATGTTAGCTCATCGGTGTGTTTATAAACAGCAGGGAAGTACAGCAAAAAGGGATTTAGGGGTGATGTAAATAAGTGTAATTGCCTATGACCGGAGGTTGCCTTGTGGACTGTATAAAGTCGCCGCGACTCGGACAAAATGGACAATAATGCTTTTTTGGATTAAATAAAACACCTCGACCTGTTTTTTGGAGGCTAAATAACAAGAAAATGAGGTGAGAAAACGATTTACCATGGAATTCTCCTTTAACGTGACCGAGAGTACCTCTCCTGATCTCATCCCCCCCAGATTCATATTTAAGATAAAAGGATACCGACCAGAGTTGCACCTCAGGAAACTAAAGTTCTCTTATAATTTGTATAATAGGAAGTAACAATAAAGGACCTTGAATCTTGAAGCACAAGGGAAACATAAAAATATCTTCCCGTGTTGCAGCAGTTATACGGAAATGATACAAGGTCAAACCCAACGTGTTTTTGGGATGTTTTGGTGATAAAACAAAAGAGGCCTCGATGCTTTTCACTCAGTAAAAATTCTCAGTGTTAATCAACACACTGCATTTGTTTTTAACAAGCAGCCCAGAGCGCTGACAGAGGAAACAGAGCTAAGTAAAGTGACTGAAGGTGGGTGGGTGGGGGGGTGGGGATTCTTGGATCAAGACATAACGCATTTAATCGTCCCAGCTATCGATCCCGTAGAGGAGGAGAGAGACTACTAGGCCTATCGATTGGCAGTCACTGGACTCTTCTCTCACTAATCAGACCATATTGGTAAAAGCAAATATCACGCTGATTAAACAGACCAAGGGGATGGAGAGGGGGGAGGGGGTCTGCCTCCGTAATACTTTGCACCACTCCTCCATTGAACTCAATGGGGTTTTGGGGTTACAGGAAAGGTTACAGAAAATGTCCATTGAACTTTTTTGGTAGTTTTGGGGTTGCTCGTCTAGATCAGGGGTCTTTCAATGTTTTCAGGCCAAGGACCCCTTAGTCGAGAGAGAGAGATGAAGCAGGGACCCCCACAACCCG
>NW_027664754.1:92500-110045 GCF_963921795.1 Nannobrachium achirus | reverse complement strand
TCAATGATATTTGATGGAATGATTATTATTATCCATATGAATAGACAGTTTCCCCCAAAATGATTGAATTTACTCCCACACAATAAATGAGACCACACAGTGTAAGTCCGGGTTTTTCTCTTACTGTATATTAAATCAATGAGCATACAAAATAGATGTCCAGTACAGTACAATAAACATGTGTCTCTTTTCTTTCTCAATCTGAATCTTCATACAATGTAACATCCGTTCACAAATATACTTCAGTAGGTACAGGGAAAATAGATTTGTCAAGCATTCATTGGACAGTTAAACATAACAATGGATCATGAGATGGTGTTGTGACTGAGTCTCGTGAACTCAGAAGCAAGGATGTAGAATGTTTTGGTTTCTCATTATCCAGTGTCCTGGACACTTTGACATTTCGCTGGTCAATCTCTCTGTCCCTGTAGTGGGCAGATTCTCGTCACATGCATTAGTTATCAGATCAAAACAAAATAACCTTGTCACTTGTAACACTGAAGTTGGTGTTTTAAATATAATAGATATTAAAATGTTTTTAACCCAACAATTCCGCCCTAAAACAACAGCTGAAGGAGTTAAAGTGTCGACCCTAGAACCCCAAACAAATGCTGCCGAAGGGACAGAGAACTTATGGTTCACTATCAGCCAAATATTTAATTAAACTCTTTTCGATAGCAGAGTCAAAGAACTGTATATTTCCAAAGGTATTTAAATCAGAACATCTAATAATTGAATCACAATAGGTACAAATATTTTGATACATTTTAAAAGTAGAGCTAAAAGAAAAATATAGCTGTATTTTCTTAATTATTAATTATTATTATTTTTTTTTTACAAAGGTTCAATGTCCCAAGGTTTGTTGAAAAATTCCCCATGCCATCAGGCGAGTCAAAACACATCAACACGTTCCCAAGTCATAATTATAATTTAGGGCTTTACAGTCAAAACAAGACGAACTTGACTCTTCATCATTTATTTACTTTAACAAGACAAAAGAATTTGGGTTAAAGGAGACATGCATTCTGGTTTTGCCTACCCTAGTAAACTAGACTCCTCTGTCTACGAGGCTAGGTTTGACGCAGAACCAGCCGTGGGGGCCATAATTTCCTGCCCATCCCCGATTACCTTATGTAAGGTGTTCGTCCCTCTAGACATGTGGATGTCGGAAACCGGAACCTCCTTAAGCCAAGTGTTCCTTCCTTTTTACCCTTAAGGTTAGTTATTGGCTGCTTTTGTCCGAGTCAATTTCTGTAAGAAAACACTTTACAGCGGGAAAAACGTGTGTAATGTCTTTTGATACTCACGAAATACCATATAGAATTTCAACTTCCTTTTGACATTTCTCCTTTGGACAGACAATGAGGGTGTCTGTCAAATCATTCTCAATTATCATCGAAATATCTTATCTGTAAGACAAAGGAAAAGAAAAGAAAGGAAACAATCAATCAATATTGTAAGCAGTAGGTTGTGGGTAATAGAGTTTTTTTTTTAAATGTTTAACATCATAATGATTCCCAGAACAGAAATTAAACAAAATACTTTACAAAATACTTTAGACCGTATCAAACATTAAACAAGGGAATGTTGTTATTAACTGGAAGAGAGCAGGTCTAAATAATCTCTCACACACAGACCATCTGTCCTTGAAGGCTACAAATGTCTTCTAGCCACACATACGCACACTATACGCACACACCTCAACAGGCATGAATCAGTCACACGCACGTTCACGCAAGCAGAGACAAGAGTGGGAGAGAAAGTGAAAAGTTGATAAGGTAGTTAAAATCAATTAATGTTATAGAAAATCAAGTTAAATTCAAAATCAATGTGAAATCACTTTAAAATCAGACAAACAGAGATACTCCCCCCTTGAACACACAATGTCCATTGTGTGTGAAAACATTAAAGCATAAATGAACTTTTTTTTTTTTTTTTTCAATAATCAATAATCATACAATTAATTAATAATCTTTAATAATATATATATATATTTTTTTGTTAATACTGAATCCAACTACTGTACTGTATAATCCTAATATGGCCTAAGATGGGCTGGCTAAAATAATCAAAAGTGGGCTGTCTACTATAGGGCCAAACACTATGTGCCCGTCGTCCCCGCAGACAGCATACCCTACCAAAATAAATCAAAGAAGGTAAACTGACAAATTAAACGCCAAAACTATACTAAACCAGCCCATTTTTTTTTTTATTGTTAACAATAATTAATACTATTCAAAGAGAGTAGTCAATAATTAATACTATTAGAATGAAGGTTACCGCCCTTAGAAACTTTGTGGCTGCAGCGATGTGGTCTGGTTGCAGCGGGCGTGTCCCACCATAGAGTTCCATCAAGGGTCAGAAAGGCCAGGGAAAGGCAGCCATGGTTCTGCTCCGCCCTGGACTCCAACAACTGCAGGCTCTATGAGTGGAGAACTGACAACAATACTAAATTAGGCATGAAATACAACTACTAGGGTTGGCACCGTGATCAGCCGATCAATGGGGTGCCACACCTCTGAAGTGTCAGTCCGTAGTAGTCTGGTGGTGGTGGGAAAGAGTAGTCATTATCATAATCATCGACAACAGCCAAGTTATCTGGCATGGGTGGCATACGTGGGTGGCCCTATGGGCCTTTATCTAGTCATGATTGTACTTGTACCTGACCTGACTCAGTTGGGGGACCCTGTGTAGCAGGATTCTGCTGCTGTTGGGCCTGCCACTTCTTTCCACAGCTGAAACAGGTGATTGTGTGTGTATTGTTCTGGGCCCTGTTAGTGTTTGTGTTGATGTTGTTACCTTGACTCTGTCCTTCAGGTCCATTCCCGGCTGGGGGATCCCGCTGATCACCACTGGGACCCCTCTTCGGGTTATGTGTTCGGTGGAGTGTCACTTGTCCATCATCCGACATTACGGCTCGCAACTTAACTAGTGGCTTGGGCTCTGGAACGATGTCGTTGTAATACCTGGCTAGTATTGTGATCTTATCTGTCGTTCTCAATCTCCATAGCGGGTCATGCATAATGATCGCCTGTCTCAAATGGGGGCGTAAAGCGTCAATCAAAAGCTGATTAAGCACACTAGCATATCCTGGCAGCCCTTTTGTGAAACCCGAGTGGCGGTCAAACTGAGTGGTGAACTGATGGACGAAGTCAGAGACGTCCTCACCCTGCCTCATCTTAATGTTAGTGATTAAGGAAAAGTCCACGTTACCCCTAACAAGGTCCTTAGCCTGATTAATCATAACCTGTACTGCGGCTTCATGTGGGGCGTTCCTGACCTCACCTGCAGGGTTACTACCTTGGGCCGGCACGGGCCGCATACACTGGTATGGGTGACCGTCTGCCTGTAGCCAATCTAATCCCACAGAAATCTGATAAGGAAAAGCGTTAGGTGTGCAACACATAGTAATTAGTTTTCTAACTTCCCAGGTGTCTAGTCTTAGCTCCACAATTTCTGCCTTTACAGATTTTTCCCACTCATCAGGGTTGTTGTGGATATCGGGTAAACGTTCAGCCGTGTCTCGAGCATCCACTGGGTACCAATTACGGTACACAAATGTAATTTTGCCATCCTCTGGGTACGCCAAAAGAGAATCGTTAATTTGACTAGGTGTGGGTGTGTGAACCTGTTCCCGACGCTCACCTGTGTACACTTTTTCCTTAGTGGGTGTATGGCCATTCTTAGTGGGTGTTGGTTTTGGTGGTTTGCGTGGAACGCCGGGGAGGGGCGGATTCGTGTGGTCAGCGGGATCTCCCAGCTCGACCTGATTACAAGGAGGAGAAAAAACAACTGAGTTATTTAAATCATTGTCACATCTTTCTCCTTCATGTTGCCTCCCCCCTCTCTCTACCCCCTTCCTATCAGATAGAAGTGTAGGTAATGAGGTTTGCATGTCAATGTGATGTCGTGCATTGACACCCCCCTGGCGTGGAGGCCCGTGAGTCACAGCCACAGGTGGGGGAGGTTGTGGTGATGGTGTTCGTCCAGCCGGGCCGAGCTCACTGTTGTCCTTCACCTCTGGTGTGGCACGGTGTCGTCCAGCCGGGCCGACCTCACTGTTGTTCGCCCCTGTTCTGGCACGGTGTGAGGAAGGCAGAGGCTGGCTGTCCGATTCTGAAGGCCTCTCCTTTTCTTTTCTCTCCCTCGCTGCCTCTCTTTCTGCAGCCGCCCAGCGCAGCTGCGCCAGAGCGAGAATCCCAAGCCTGGCGACCTCATTTTCGGCTTTCTTCAGACTTTTCCGTTGTGAGATTTTATCGATATGTTGATACAGTACTCCAGAAAATCTCGTCAAGTCCTCAGTCGTGAGAGAGTCATCATATCCGAATTCCTTTCTCCATATGGGCAAAAATGGTGCAATTGTGGGGCACCTAGAAACAACCTGTTTCATTTCCTCATTGTCTATCTTAGCCGTTAAAGCTGTTATCAGTTCATTCTCCAAGCTTTGGAGAGAGGCTTCAAACTCAAAGGTGTTGTTCAGTTTGTAAAAAGGTTGTTTAGATTTCGGCAGGTGTTTTCTGCCTCCCTGTGCATTTCCCATTTCCAGCTGGTCGGTTAGGAGGAGGATGAAATCAAAGCTAGTTTGCTTGTCACCTCAGCTGGCGGATTAGACGGAATAAAAAAATAAAAAATGAGACTAAAAAGACGAAACACACCAGATAAGACACAACATGTAAGCGTAAAGCATGAAGATTTCCGTCAGAACGTTCTGTTCTGGAACATAAAGGAAATCTATCAATTAAAATAACCACGCTATTTCTTATGTGATTAAGTGGCTTGAAACAGCCGTATTGGGTACCGTACTGGCCGAAGAGACATTCCTTCAGAACAAAATATGTTCTGGCCCCAAAAAAAAGATTTCCGTCAGAACGTCTTGAAACAGCTGTTCTGGAGCATAAAATGAAATCTATACTGAAGTCTCGTACTGATACACCAACTTGACAAGCAATCTCCGTGGCCAAACGGCTGCTATGTCTTCAGAATAGGAAACCTCAGTCTCTATTCTGTTACTCCTTCGTGCAACAAAAAGCGACAAAACAATAGACTAAAAAAAACATTAAACATTAAACAATCAAAACGCAGCTTGGGCTAGAGGTAGCAATTCTCTAACTTAGCCGGTACAAATCTTTAAGTACTTGACCCATCTGTGATTTTCAGTCCAAAAAAGGCATGAATAAAATCAAAACTTACACTGTGTGCTTTATACACACTTCTCAAGTCCCATGGTAATTTCTCCGCGCGCAGGAGGAAAAACGAGTGGGAGAGAATCCTTTCAGTGATAATCCGTGGGAGTCAGGGGAAACGTCTGATAATATCCTCGGCTGGTTGTTTCTCTAGCAGAGATGAACGAAGACTCCAAAACAAACTGTCCAGCAGTTTATCGAATCCATAAACGTCAACTCAGTAGAAATCCGGCTCGAAGGACCAATTGATGGAATGATTATTATTATCCATATGAATAGACAGTTTCCCCCAAAATGATTGAATTCACTCCCACACAATAAATGAGACCACACAGTGTAAGTCCGGGTTTTTCTCTTACTGTATATTAAATCAATGAGCATACAAAATAGATGTCCAGTACAGTACAATAAACATGTGTCTCTTTTCTTTCTCAATCTGAATCTTCATACAATGTAACATCCGTTCACAAATATACTTCAGTAGGTACAGGGAAAATAGATTTGTCAAGCATTCATTGGACAGTTAAACATAACAATGGATCATGAGATGGTGTTGTGACTGAGTCTCGTGAACTCAGAAGCAAGGATGTAGAATGTTTTGGTTTCTCATTATCCAGTGTCCTGGACACTTTGACATTTCGCTGGTCAATCTCTCTCTGTCCCTGTAGTGGGCAGATTCTCGTCACATGCATTAGTTATCAGATCAAAACAAAATAACCTTGTCACTTGTAACACTGAAGTTGGTGTTTTAAATATAATAGATATTAAAATGTTTTTAACCCAACAATATTCTCCAAATGTTGATGAGGGGAAAAAAAATTAATTACTTACACAAATTAAATTGGATAAAAATGTATCCAGTAGCTAGGACACTGCTTGCTTGAATTGACTAAATCAGGTTTAGTACTCATTAAATCAGTGTGTCAGCTATAGAATTCAGTAAGCCCTTTGATTTGTAAAATATCATTGCAACTCGTAAATGGAGAGAAATGGATAATAATAATGAAAGGAAACGCTTTAAAAGAAACACAGCTCAGTATCACCTTGGTAGATTATAGATGTGTGGGCATAAACCATTAGTGAACTCTATTTAGAGTTATATGTGGTTAAAACTGCCTAAATGAATTGCTTTAGACTAGTGTTGTAGTACTCGAGTCAATGACTCGTCTTGAGTCAGGACTCGAGTCCAAATTTTCACTGACTCGGTCTCGTCTCGGTCTCGCCCTTAATTTGACTTGGACTCGTCTCGGTCTCGGTCTAATTTGACTTGGACTCGCCCCCCACCGAGTCCACTCGAGTCAAGTCACTACAATGCAATGGAATAAATGTTATATCCATATGAGGAGCGCATTCACGTTAACATTAAGAGAGCTGCCTTGTTAAGTAACGGAGCATTCTGACGCGCATCTGATAGGCACACAGTAGCATGCACACACACACACACACACACACACACACACACACACACACACACACACACACACACACACACACACACACATGTAGAGCCCCCCGCTCAGCACAGCAGCAAGCATCTAATCTTCCCAGAAGTTATTTTTTTTCGCCAAACAGACAACAGCACAACAGTCCACTTTCCTCTTACCTGCAGGATATCCTTGTGTCCCCAAATAAATAAGTCCTAACAGCTTCCAAACACAAGCCTTGGTGATCATGTGTAGTTTAATCCACCTGCACAGCTGGATTAAGAATTTACGTCTTTTTGTATTTCCAGGTGTAGTCTATTACTCGTTAAGCAAGCCTCGTCCGAAAGTTTTAAAGTGCACTGATCAACAGAGAGAAGTGTAACATTGTAAGTCCCTGTAGAGAGGTTAAAACGAATCAAAACAACTTGAAGCAGTGACATGGGGTATTGTTTTGCCTTGTATATACTTGAAGGCATCAGACTAATGACATAGGGTAGCCTACATTTCTCACCTTAAACAATGAAATGCAGACAGGCACGTACTACTGCTATGTGTTTGAATTGGAAAACCTTATTTATTTATTTTAGCTTTTAGTCAAAATAAAATATTAAGATAAGAGTTTGTTTGAAAAATGTTTTGCAAAAATCATGCATGCTCTATTTCAATGCAACTATAATAGCAATGTTTAAAAATGTTATAGATTACAGTAGTAGACATAATTCTTTTTTAAATAATATTATTTGTGTTATCACTTGGCCTTTTGGTGCATGGGCATCAATATTATATCCATATCATGATATTAGACTGGATAGGCCTAATTATCGTCTGTGATTTGGGATATTGTACTGCAGTATATGCCAAGTCTTATTTGTACACTAAAGTACTTGTTCTCTGCCTGGGAGAAAATGTAATTGTAGCAACTCAAATGTCTAGTTCTTAGACAGAAAATTGGTATGGGAAAAAAACTACCTCTTCAAAAAACTCCCTCAAACCTAAACCACAGCATTGACAGCAACCAAAGGTAATTTGGGGAGACCTATTGATTTAATTTGAAGACAAGCCATTCATTTGAAAGGTATTGGTAGGAAACACCAGACAGGTGAATGCACATGAACGGGGGGTTCTTGCATTGTTTGTTTGTGTGTGTGTGTGTGTGTGTGTGTGTGTGTGTGTGTGTGTGTGTGTGTGTGTGTGTGTGTGTGTGTGTGTGTGTGTGTGTGTATGGGGCTCCTTTAGTGCCTTCTGAACGTTGAGACGCATCTTGTGCAGCATGGTTTTTGTTTAGATATGCATGCGTGTGTGCATGCGTTAGTTCTGCTCCAGTGGCACTCCGGGGCACACGATTGCCCTGCATCAAAGCGTCTGGACGCATCGCGTCTTTCCACGATGGTTCAGCTAAGGTACACGTGACACGTCATGTAAATTTCCACTAAGGTACGCGTGACACGTCATGTAAATTTCCACGATGGTTCAGCTAAGGTACGCGTGACACGTCATGTAAAAAAAAAAAAAGGATGGCACTGACTAAAAAAGAAAAAAAAAAAAAAAAAGTCTGTAGATGTACAGTGATTCTTATATCAATGGTTTCATTGTAGACAATTCATTTTAAGCTCTAACTCATGAACACAAGGGTCCATTTGGTTTCATCTTATGTTCTAAATAACAGTCTTGCCTGACTTTCATGAGGGCAGAGGTATAGGCCTACTTTTTTTTTTTTTTTTTTTTTTCAGTGATATGCACGGCAGCACGTCATTACTTTCTTTCTGACAGTGGATTTCAACCAGTGGTCCGGGGCCCCACAGTGGTTCTTGAGGGGGTGCCAGGTGTCTAATGGCTTTTCAATCAATCCTCTACAAGTCTCCATGATTCATGAACATTAGCAATGGACCATAGCTGGATGGAACCGACGTATCTCTCTCTCTCTCTCTCTCTCTCTCTCTCTCTCTCTCTCTCTCTCTCTCTCTCTCTCTCTCTCTCTCTCTCTCTCTCTCCCCCCCCCCCTCTCTCTATGTCTGTCTGTCTGTCTGTATATAAAGATATTGGCGATACGTTGTGCCATTGACCGTTAAAATGTTTAATTTGCCGGTAATTATAAAGTCCACCGGCACCGGACACTGTGACCGGCTGGGAAAATGTCTCCCTTATATAGGCTATTTTATCATGTGGCTCCCTTTGGGCTATTTTATCAGATTTAAGCCTATTATTCTTATTATTATTTGGTTAAAGTAGTAGGCTACAACCATTAAATCAACATCATCATTTTTGTATCATGATCTGTCAGCGTGGTTTAAATCCCGAAGGGTGAGCGTGCTGCGGGCTGCTTCTTCTGTGCTGTGTGCTGTTAAAAATCAGCCTATTCGTCGTACGATGGTGACGCGCGTTGAAAATATCAGAGCTACAAGCTCACAACTCGTCGCAATTCACCACGCTATGAGCTTGTATATCTGCTATACGCAACACGGCCATACGGCGAGCTGCCTGCAGCTCTAGCGCTTGTCCCAAATCAGCGCTGTCTTGTTCGCCAGAGACCCTGCAGAGTCGGGGTTTACCAGTGGCGTCAGTTCAGCAAAAGCTAAGGTATGGCAACATGACTGGTGTCTTGCACGCGCGCCCTCGCGTGCGTGCAAGACACCAGTCATGTTGCCATACCTTAGCAACAGACATGATGAAAAGTACATTTTATTATTTCCCACTGTAGCCAAGGTATGGCAGCTGCCATAGCTTGCCATACCCAATTGACGCCTCTGGGGTTTACTGTTACAGAACCGTGCGGATTCCGTGGTAATCTGAACCAAACCGGACCAGTTGACGATTATAAAAAAGGGACCCGAACTCAGTGGAACCACATGGATATTATAGCCTACAAGACTTTCTGATACAGAAATTGATGTGGTGGTGCGCTGTGGGTGACTCGTTGAATTAAGGCAACTGAGAAAAGGCAGCCTTCCTTGCGCCATCATAACATTAATAAAACAAAACAAAGGTTGTATATTTGCATATTAAGGTTTAATGACACGTAAGACCAAATCATAGGCCTACGTAAACCAAATGGAACCGTACGGGTCCATTTGGCGAGGCTGTTTTTTTCCCCCCAGCCCAGCTGTAGCCTATAATTATCGCCTAATTTTTCTCTGTCCTGCGATGGTGTTTGCGTGCAGAAAATCATCAATCATATCTGATCATTTGAGTTATACATGTCCATAACGTTGTACACTCTGTCTCTTCTCTCTCTCTCTCTCTCTCTCTCTCTCTCTCTCTCTCTCTCTCTCTCTCTCTCTCTCTCTCTCTCTCTCAACCACTACTCGCTCGGTACAGATCAGAGTTGGTAAAAAAAAGAAAAAAAAGAAAAGAAAACGAACGAAACGACTGACTGACTGACGGCCGAGCAAGTTGGGGAGAGAGGGAGATGGGGGAGAGAGATTTGTCAAATCATTTTGATCATAGCTCTCTCTCTCTCTCTCTCTCTCTCTCTCTCTCTCTCTCATGATATGTATACATTGTATAGGCCTATATGTGATGTTCTGTCATGACAAACAGCCTTCTTTTTTTTCCAATACTCTCCAATACTTCTGCACATTTGGAATCAGTTTTACCCAGTCCCAGAACTCAAGCAAATTAAATCGTACAAAGTCCCTTTATAGCTGATCAGTCATCGAAAACAAAAGCTCTCAACGCATCACAGACTGTCACACAATGTCAAATTGGAACTTCAAAGGAGTAGAGATTACGTAACTGCACGGACCATCAGAGAAAGTGACGGAAGTGGGTGAAGTGCGCTCTTCGTATATCGCCTCTCTGCATGCAGTGCATTTGGCCAGAGAGAGAGAGGTGATAATAGAGTAATAGAGTAATAGAGTTATAATAAGAGGGGAGCAGAGCGTTGAGAGCCCTGCACGGGTCCAATTTTGATCCGAACTCCTAATAGTCGTGGAATCACGTGGATATCAAGCACCTTTCTGAGCGCAGCAATGGATGTGGTTGTGAAAGTTGGATGATTGCAGGCAAGTCAGTTGTGTGCAGGCTGCTGCCTCACTGTGACTGTATGCGCTCCAGCCGACAAGTGTGTGACTGCATGCCCTGGTTCTGCTGCTCACTGTGCGCTCTTGTGACGTTGTTTTAGGCAGAAACAGTTGTCTGATTTTCACAGTAAAAAGATGAGTCCAATTACCAGTAGCCTACTTTCCTTCTACTCCACTACACTTCGGATCCTTTTGTATTTAATACCCAGCGATGTATTTTAAAACATTAGTCTTTTTGCAGTTATAAATTAGCCTAAAACATACCATGCTTTTACCAGTATTATTTGAGTACTTTTTCCAAGCAGCCACGCTGCCACACAGAGAGAGACACGGAAAAGGAGAAAAACACCGTTCCCCTCGGCCTCAATGCAACGTGAAGGTCCCTCCACCATTCTCTCTCTCTCTCTTGAAATAGGGTCGAGTGAGCTTACTTTGATACAGAGAGAGAGAGGAATCAATCAATTGTATTTATCCTCAATTTAATTTAATTATAGGAAGGCCTGTGTATAATATTGCCAGTGGTGTAAATGAACTAAGTAGGCCTAGGCTATATTTATTTAACATAAATAAATGTAGGCTCCAGCCTGCTTGAATAGGCCTATTGCTACCCAACCAATAGGACTTTAGCAGTTTATTGAGATGTTAGAGAGACTCTTTATTATATAGCGAATATATTTGTTTAATTTCTCCGTTTTAAAGCACCATGCGTGGCGAGGAGGCTGCGCAACAAAAAAAAAAGAAAAAATGGATGGAACCGACGTCTCTCTCTCTCTCGTCTCCCCCCCCCCCCCCCCACACCCACCCCTCTCTATGTCTCTCTGTCTGTCTGTCTGTCTGTCTGTCTGTCTGTCTGTCTGTCTGTCTGTATATATAAAGATATTGGCGAAGCAT
Organism: Nannobrachium achirus; assembly: GCF_963921795.1. NCBI lineage: Eukaryota > Metazoa > Chordata > Actinopteri > Myctophiformes > Myctophidae > Nannobrachium > Nannobrachium achirus. The sequence goes on along the minus strand of NW_027664754.1, from coordinate 98,528 downwards.
ACGTTGTGCCCAAGGCCAAGAGGGGTGCAACATGACCTTACACACATCAACGTAGAAGCCGATGATCCAGCAATCATTATTTTAAGGCCGCCAGATTAACCACTTGAACCCTAGCGTATAGGCTATACTGAGAACTTTAGCCAAAAATGGCAGATCTACAAGCTCACACCGCCTCGTGCTGCTAGGCATTGTGAGCTTGTAAATCGGCTATTTCATACATGAATCCAAAATACACTGATGATTGTGCTGTCAAACAATGAAACTGTATGGAATCTATGAAGGTTGTGGTGGGGATCCCTGCTTCATCTCTCTCGCCTGTGACACCACGCAAAGCGTTTCGGGGTATTCCAAGTTTTGCACGATCTGATCAGCTTGTTAATCGGAGAGACAGACAGACAGACAGACAGACAGACAGACAGACAGACAGACAGACTAATAGGCTATATTATCGAAGTGTCGTTTTGATTGCCGTTGGAACTAACGGTCTAACGCCCGTCCTGCGATAGTCATGAACAGCGACACCAGATAGATATAGATAGATAGATAGATAGATAGATATATAGATAGATAGATAGATAGATAGATAGATAGATAGATTACAAAGCCCGATACATAATTGACAATTGGAGACCGGCCCGGCCCGAAGACCGACATTTTTCTAAACAAGCTTAATTGCAGAGTGCGTGTAGCGGCGGCCTTTTGTTTTCATTACATTTTAAATATTGGTGAAGGAATGTATACAATTTGCTATAATTGTGACAATTCCCAAATCATTTTTTTTTACTGTAAGAACAATTAAACATTCAAGTGGAGCCTGCGCTCTCGCCAGTCAGGCAGGCATATTGTAGTAACTGTATGAAACTGTACATTTTCTTTTCCTATGTAAACTTCTAAATAATAAAGTCTTCAATACAGTAGTAACGGAGGAGGAGGGCCAGGGCCTACAGCCTCAAACAAACAAACAAACAAATAAAAACGTAGGCCTAATCCCTTCAAACGCGATTCAATTGTGAAACAGGTCCCGACTCCCGAGGACAATTTAACAATGAACAATCCTTTGAGTTTGCGTTGTGCGACATTTGTGCAATTAAAATAAACAATCTCAAGTTAAGTATGTGTATAAAATATTAGAATGAATAGCCTTAATCAGTCAAGCAATGAAACATTCCCATTCCCTGGTTAAATTAAAGTATATAAATAGGCTAAACAAATAAAATAAACAGCATTTGTTATTTTAGTCCGTAACACAGCACTTTTCTTTGTATGAATCAACACTTATTCGTTCAGTTTAATAGTCCCAAAAATCCAGCGCTGGGCGCAAGGCCGCGCCGGGAGGCCGCACCGCCGCAGGGCGCTCGCTCCGGCGAATAATTCAATCAGACAGCAAGCAGCTGAAATTAAATAAAATACATTTATAAATAAATGATAAGATCACAAGAGACCAAGATGACTACATTCTACGTTGGCCATTGGGTATATATTGCCAACAGTTAAAGGCTAGGCTGTACTCACCGATTTTATAAATTGTGATGAAGAAAAAGGATGGAATCCACCGTCTCCGTGTTCAACGATGTCCTTCGCTCGGAGATGGTTCTGCCCGCAGCGCTGAAAACCCGTTCACTGGAACTGCTGCTGGCCGGGATGCAAAGCACAGATCTTGCCAATTGTGCAAGCTTTGGGTACACTTTCTTGTTGGCGCGCCACCAGGCAAGGAGATCTTTTTCATTCTTCATGACACACATTCAGTCAGTCAAGCAGCTGCGCTCGGGCGCTCAGACGCAGAGCAGATGACAGAGAGAGAGACGCTTGCCTGCAACCGACCTGACTAATACTTGTTGTGTATATTGTGAATGTGACACAATGCATACACACATAGCTAGCTAGCTCCAAATGAGTTGAATATATAATTTAATTTAAATGTATATATTTGTATTTTTTTTCTTTATTTATTTTTCTCAAGCCCGACCCAGCCCAAAGCCCGACATGTGCGTGACAAATTGAGCCCGGCCCGGGCCGCGCCGCGCCGACCCGTCGGGTCCCGTCGGGCTCGGGCTGAAACGGCAGCCATGCGCAGCGTGGCGGTGTGCAAAGCAGACAGACAGACAGACAGACAGACAGACAGACAGACAGACAGACAGACAGACAGACAGAAAGACAGACAGACCTGGCTCTATTGCTCTGAGCAGCGCCAGGCCGCTGCTCAGAGCTGAAGTTAACAACTAAACAAAACAAACAAATAACGAAATAAAGGTCTAAACACAACATAACTGAACAGAACTAAACAAATAATAAATAAAGCAATTTAACTGACAACTTAACCAGAAGGCAGCCATTCCGAAGGGCTCAACTTAGGAACACCAAACAAAACAAAAACAGTTAAATAAATAAATAAATACATATAAATAAATTAACGAAATATGTATAGTCTCAATCAGTCAAGGATTAAAACATTTGGTTAAAATGCAAATATAAAAATGGGCAAAACAAATAAAATAACCAGCATCTGTTATTTTAGTCCATAAACACAACACACTTCTACTTAATATATTAGTCCCAACCAGCAGGGCGCAAGGCCGTGACTCATGTTTGCGCTGATCTGACACATTTCAACATCACATCATCGCCCAAATAATAATAAATAATATATTCGGAATGGCGGGGTGTTTCCAGAAAATGAAACGAAATCTATTTGGTTTCACTTTATTGCTCTCAAGATTTAAAAGATCCATTTGGTTAACAACTCTCCATAATTTAGCTGTGGACCACTTGGAACTTCCCCCAAGGACCAACGGTAGTCCTTGGCCAACGGTGGTCCTTGGGGGGGGGACCACCAGGACCACCAACTCACCAAAGGACGGGTCTGTATATAATCCCAAATTAAATAGGCCTATATAAAGCAAATTTGCTACGTCAGCCAAGGAGCACAGAGAGCATGCAGCCCACAGTGGAGACAGACCAACGCATGCTCGCATGAACGTCTGGATGTTTTATTTGATATACACGTCTACACACACACACGCAGGTTTAGCGCTGAGAATCAAATGGGTGGCACACATCTCACACGTGCGTTCCAGAGCAGAGCAACAAGTCAATCACGCGTACAGTTCATGGCGGCGCTGCATTTGACCGTGTCGTCTCACGCATGATGGCCACATGGCCATTAGATGTATGCGTGCGTTAACACATGCGTTCGCCACAAACGCCTAATTAAACGCGTCCCCGTGTACCCCGCCTGGCCACTTAAATGAAGACACACAGATACGCGTGCCAGCGACGCCTACGTGTAAGCTATTAAATGCCTTTGAAAAACTACAGGAGACGTCCATGCGTTCAGTACAACACAGATAAAATCGCATGAGTGCACACATGCGTCCCTTTGCTTTCGTGGCACGGAAAAGCCTCGATAGTGTGTGTGTGTGTGTGTGTGTGTGTGTGTGTGTGTGTGTGTGTGTGTGTGTCCGAAAAATAAATAAATATATATATATTGTTTTCTGCAGCCTACCTATCAAAAAAGAAAAAAAGAAAACTGGAAAAAAGAAAAAGAAAACTGGACTCGGCTCTGTCTCGCCTACCATTGGTCTCGGACTCGACTCGGACTTGCCTCCCATTGGTCTCGGACTCGACTCGGACTCGACCCCCTCCCAGGGGCTCTTGACTCGGACTCGACTCGGACTCGAACCCCATATGACTTGGACTTGACGTACGACGCCCTATTATCCAGCCGGAAATGGTGGCGCGGAACGGTTTAATCAAACCTTACTTAATCTGTTACGTTCTTTGGATGCTGACAAGCACGGCCGATGGCCTGAGCATCTCCCCGAACTAGTTCACGCTTATAACAACACTCCTCACAGTGCCACTGGCTATGCCCCAACGTTCTTGATGTTTGGCCGTCATCTGCGACGCCCCGTAGATGTCGAGCTAGGAGTACAAGCTCAACAAAATAGGCTTACCGTAGGAGACTGGGTCCATGATCATCGACGTAAACTAAATGATGCTTATCGTACTGCAGGGCAGAGGATGGGAGGTATGGCCGAGCAGAGGAAGGGCGGGTGTCCCACCGTTGGTACCGGGTGAGCGAGTGTGGGTGAGGAACCGCAACAGACAAGGCCAAGGGAAACTGGCTTCTTGGTGGGACCCGAGCCGTTTGTAGTAGTAGAAACAGTGTGGGATGCGGGGGTGGTGTATAGGATTCGGCCAGAAAAAGGAGGGCGGGATCGAACGGTACACCGGAACACTTTAAAAGTATGTGTAGCGCCTCGTGAGCTGGTTGGGAGCGCCGAGCCGGTGTCTCAACCCCCAGCGACTGGACCGATGTGGAGGCAGTGTTATGGGTTCTTTCCCACGGCTCCACGCCGTTAGGGGCGGGTTAATTTTGGGCAGCCACCAGAGCGGTATAGCCCGGGTTAAACTAGTTGCAGGGACTGCTAACGATCAAGTAGGGGGGAGTGTGAGGGGGTGGACGACAGCGTTATTTCTTTTTTTTTGTTAAAATATATTTCTTTGGAAACTCTTGTGTTTTATTATTATTTTCTTTATTCTAATGCTTGTTTTATATGTTTCCTATCATACATTTTTACTGGTTCTGTTGTATTAACGCTCTTCCTCCCTGAATGAAACTCCACTTCTGGTGTATGTGTGTGAGCAGAGACTGATAGGATAACTAGTGGCCGCTACTCGGCCAATGTGAAGAGACTGATGTCATTCCCCGCCAATGAGAGACTGGCGCAGGAAAGGGACGGCCTTTATAAGTGAGACTCAGTCACTCTGTCGGGGAACGAGGAAGGAGACGGACGTATTGTGTGTGACGGGCAGAGGCAGGTGAACCGGTGATATGAGGGACTGAGGACCGACTGCTAACAGGAGGGCATGAGCAGTGAGCCCTAACCAAGAAACAGTGATGATGAAAACGAGTGAGCCTTAACTAAGAAACATTGATGACGAAAACGAGTGAGCTCTACAGTGCGACGCAGTGATCCAGACAACACGGTGGCCCAGCAGAACCAGCAGTGTTCCCGCGGACCATCTATCCTGATCCAGACGAGCCGAGACGAGCCGCTCCATCCGAGCTGACGAGAGGGGTCGCAGTGGTGACAGTGGTGTCGTGCGAATCACCCGAACCGGCAGCCACTCGGCTGCCTGGTTGTGAGTATCCTATCTATGCACCATTGTCTATTCGAGCCACTGACCTGAAGTTATGCCGATGAATTGAAGTATACGAAGATACTGGCCTATTTTCCTTGTTCGCAGATGCGTGGGCCTAAGAAGTAGACGTTTACCGAAGAGTTGCTGTGTCCCTCTACACCCTGTACTCACTCTGCTTATTATTATTATTATTACTATTATTATTATACCTGCTTTCACCTATTCCTGTTTATAACGTAGATATCTACCATACGTCCCTACTGAATCGCATTAAGTGCAATATTATTATTATATAACAAGCCCTAACTGCTAAACGGCAAATATTGCACCCGCACCCGTTGTGCGGTGGATTTGATAAGGGGGAGGAAGTTTACCCGGGTTGTTGGTTTTATTGTTGGTTGTTTTGTAGTTTTTAAATCTGGTAACAGATTTCTTTCTTTCCTGTGTGTGAGTGCGCTACCTTTACACGACCTATTGCCCATAGGCTGTCTTGGTGTCACATGTCCTGGTTGCTGCTTCTTCTTTTCTTTGGGGTTTATTGGTGGTTGGTGTAACCTTAAAGGTGCATTACCGCCACCAACTGGACTGTAGTGTAGGTAGATCAGGTGTCAAAGTAGTTAAATATCAGAAACTGCATGTAACTAGTGCGTCGCTCTTATGTGATAACAAAATGATATAGGCATACGTTGCCTTTTCCTAAGATACCTGACATTGTGAAGTCATGATGTTATGTGGTAAAAAAAACATCATCATTTGGACATATAGCCTACAGTAAGTTAGAATATTATGAAATATACATGAGAAAGAACACCAACACTAACTTCAACACACCAATCCACCAGATTTTATATTGACTGTGTGTCAATTCTTGTTAGTTAGAGGC